>NC_056738.1:405191244-405296244 GCF_019279795.1 Protopterus annectens
AAGACTTGGAAGTAGTGGTTTGCCCAGATGACTTATTGATCACCAAAAACAAAAAACAGCGAGTGAACACTTGAGTAATTTGCAGGAAAAGCATGAATTTGTCATGTCACAAATAATTGTGTATCTTGTGCATTTGTTGATTAAAACAGAATTCATCTTTTTGCTGACTGTATGACATACATTAATATTTCTGTTAATAGCTTGAACAGTAAAGCGTTTTGTGCAATACTTTATTGTAGCAAGTGAAAGTTTACATAATGCTAGAAAACTCCCTAATGCTTGTTGTCTAGCTACCACTGCTTTGCAGATATTTATATTTATCAATAAGATATAAAAGTATGCCTAAATATATTTAGTTGCCCTTAACATAAGGCACACAGAATGTTCAGTATTCAGCAAATGAGAGCTGTTTTCCGATGCAGATAACTACTAAGATGTAAAACTTATTTTCTAAAGTAGTTCCCTTTCACAAGTTTATGGGTCCCAAGTGAAAGTGCTACAAGTTAAACGTAGCTATGTATTTTGAGAACATGTCTTTTTACTTGAAGCCATGCAGAAAAGAACCTCTTTTCATGTTCCACATTATTAAATGCAGTAGAGGTCTTCAGCGGAAGATCAGGTTTGGTTATCCAGCACTGCTGATGATTTACTTGCCAAGGAGATACAGCGACTTTTATTTCTTCAGAAGAAGATGAAAGAAAAAAAAATCAAGAAATTCTGGGTGCAGGGCCTCTTTCATCAGATAGCAGTGTACACAGTTGGTGGACCTGGCAAATATGAGAGTTGATAGAAGGGATGTTTTGCAACTAACATGCTTTATGAACCTTTTCCTTCATGCAGAAATTGTCTACAAGACATGTAAAAGACTGCCTACATAGCCGATAAAGGGACACAAGAAAATTATGTTGACTTGCTGAAGGAGTTACTATATTTTAAGCTATGCTGAGTGTTACTGACATTTTTACTGTCATGGTTTGACTCTTTTTGTCTTTTTTTGTTTCACTGTACATTGTACTACCTCAAACTACTGTTCATTTGAGGTTAATTATGAAATGTCATAGTTGCACATTGTTGGCATGCAAGTACAGTTTACATCAGATACTCATGTAAGGTTGGAAACAAAATTGGTGCTGTTTGAAGTATTTAATTCAGCTTGAATGTGTGTGTTTGTGTGTTGGAGTGGGTGTTGTGTTTGTTCTGATGGTTGTATGCCTTAGTTATTTGATTTTTTTGTCTTTTTTGCATCATTTTGAATCTCAGTGTATTGCTTTTTAAATACAACAAAAACCTCAGCAGATCCACCAGCATTAATAAATATTAAATAGAACCATAAAACGCACTATCACATCAACCAATAAAGATATCCAAAAGTCTTTTATGATTATTTGCAACTAACTTTTTTATTTGTATATCTGGCAGTTTATACAGGTATACTAATTTCATGATTACAGAAAGGATCTGTTGTCATTCTGCTTTCTGATCACATGATAGGTTTTTAAAATTTATATATCTGGGACTGTTCATTGTTTGTCTAATGAAATCTGACAGGACAAGAGCTCTCAGCTATTTTACTCTTTCAATTGATTTTTTATTAAGAAGCTTTTGGATATTTTTACTGGGTAATGCAGTAGTCCATGTTTATGTTTGTAGTGTTTGTATTTTATAAAAATATTATGCCATGTTTTTTAGATGTAAAGTTTATCAAAAATCATTTCATCAGTTCAAAGGGTATATGGAAGGGGGGAAATAACTACTAGTGCACCTCTTCCTTATAGTCAGTAATGGGATTTAAATGACAGTGAATAGGAAAGGGGTGATTTTTTTCATTTTATTTTGTTAGTGTATGAAGTTATTGGCATGGAATGTCAGTTGTTTACATTGCCCAGTGGTGGTCTAGGGTAGCATCATATGTTAAAAAAAATTGACAACAAACATTATTTTTCTTCAGGAATCCCATCTCAGAGGAGGACGTTTTTCACTGGATTGTCCCTGATTATATGTGTAGGAGACTAAAGGTAGTTATTCTATTTAGGCATGGCTTCAGAGGAGGACATTTTTCACTGGATTGTCCCTGATTATATGTGTAGGAGACTAAAGGTAGTTATTCTATTTAGGCATGGCTTTCCCAAGACTGAATTAGCAAAGCATATTTGACTATGGAAAGCAGGTTTCCCATGTGTAAGGGACTCTGTTTGCAGTTGAATATTTCACAATGATTAATATTTATCTTTCTCCAGATGCAAAAACTAGATTCATGTCCATGACTTTACAAGACTGGGTAGCTTTTTAGGAAGGTTCAACTTTTTGGACTGGGATTAGAACTCTGTTTTTCACTCAAGAAGTTTTGGTTGTAACAATGGCAAGGATGGTCCCAGTGCTGGGTAAAATGTTAGCCCATGATATTAAAGGAAGAAGGGATGATTAATACTGATTGACAGGTGCAGGGTGTGTATGTGGGTATTTCACTTATTTTTCTCTCTGTTATCAGCTGGCCTTGAGAGTAAATAACATATTGTGCATGAAGGAACATATTGTGCATGAAGGAACATTTTTTATTTGATGAAGTTGATATGAACCTTACCAAGAATTATAGCTAACCATGGTTTGCCGGAACCAGATGTTGTAACAGATGACCGCATTTCCCTGAGACAGTGCAGGGTAAATTTATATTACTGTAGAGGTGATACATTTGAGGATGAGTTCTGGAGGGTGATTATACAAGTTTTTGTTAACTGTTGGTTCTACTTTGCCAGTGCTTAAACAATGGGATACTTTTAAAACAAGGTTGGTGGACTTTCTAAAGGCAAGTGTAGTGACAAAGAAGAAGAACTGACTGTGTTAAAACTTTGCAGTCTCAGTTGTTGGAGTTGCTGGGTAATTTTGCTGTCAAAATACAGGAATCAGAACAAGAGATAAGTTTGTTACAGGAAAAGAGATAATTGTATTTGATGATTGAGCAAGTAGTAAGTACATTAAAATGAAATAAATTTGAATCATCTCCCACAAGTTTGAAATTGTTAGTTCTGAAATTACATAATCAGAAAGTGAGTAGGCTTGTTGCACAGATCAAAAGTAAACATAATGGAGAACAGTGATGGAGCCTGAGGATATGCTAGAGGTTTATAAGAAAAATATGCTCCAGGGAAGATGGGGGAGGAATTTTTACAGGTGGGAACTGAAAAGGGTTTTTGTCTGAGGTGGTTTTTACCCTAAGTAGAGCAAACTAATGTGAAATTGATACTAACGAGTGAGATAGTGATGAAAGTTGAAGTGATTTGTAAAGAGATGGATTGACGCAAAACCCTGTGGCTGAATAGAATCACTTTTGAAATGTTCTGGAAATTTAGGAAACTCTTTATAACTAATTTTATGGCTTTGGTAAATCAAATCTTTCATACAGGTTGCTTCTTTGCATCTTTGAAACAAGCATTGATGGTAGTTATTTTGAAGCTTGATAAAGATGCTGTACAGGTGGAGCCATATAGACCAGTTGTCATCCTGAACCAAGACTATTTTTTTTTTTTTTGCCTATTTTGCCTTCGTGACTTAACAAGTCGGTCCCCTTGCTGATTAAATTACTCTAGACGTGCCCATGAGGGGTGTGCTGGAAAACATCTTAAAGACATCAGCTGTGTTAACAGGGTGCATCCAGAAGTAGAAATAAGCTCTTATCACCCTACACTGACATGGAGGAGGAGTTTGGCAGAATAAGTTAGGACTATCTGTTGGAGTTATTGATGTTTTTTAAGAATGCCATGGAACTACTCCCACTTATTTATATGATGGTTCTTTGCTAGGCTCAAATATGATTCAGAATTCTGTAATCCATTTAGCACTTGCAGGAATACAGTGCAGGGATGTCAGTTTTCCCTTTACTTTTTGCATTCTACATCAAGCCATTACCAGAAAAATTGAGGCATCTGAGGACTTAAAGTGTAGCACTACCTGAATTACACAATGAAAGTAGCTTTTCTAGCAATAGGAACTGTTAATTTAATTAAAAGCTGGTAATTTCTACTGTTTTTGAAGGCTTTGGTTCTGTAGAGATGTCTTTAAAGTGAGAAACTGGAAAAATTAAAATTGGCTCAAAAAGTTGAGAAGGGAACAGTGGCTGTGAAGAACCTACTATGAGTGGCTTTTAACACTTTGGAAGAAAAAAAAATAGACCAATGCATGCTGATGGTTTAAATTAAGTGGGAGACTAGAGGTGTATATCTAGTCAAATAATAAAAGGCTGGGCAATATTGAACACCCGTTATGTTTGATGACTTGATAAACATCCAAAAGTCAGAAACTGAGAAGGAAATAATGACAGAATAAGATGCGTCTCAAGAAGGCACAAAACAAAAGTTAGTTGAACTGGAAGACTGGTACATCTGGGGGGAAAATGAAGGAAATAAATGCATTTCTTTATGAATATCTAAATAGGTAGGTCTATTATTTTGCAGTAGGAGCTTGTGATTGGAAGGGCACAAAACTAATTTTTGTCAGCTTCATTGCTAAAAATACTCCATATTTGTGTAAGCTGAGTGAACAGCTCTGCTCTAAACAATGATGAGCATAGAACTGCAAAGGCTACTACCCAGTGAAAGAAATGCATCAGTTAACAATTAGTGAACTTACTGGAAAATACCTTCAGTGTCTTCAGCAGCAGCACAACCTAAAGAAAAAATAAAGATATAAACAATAAAATTCCAGCAGACGTATGCTTAGCATTAAGCAAGACTTATCTTTACCAATGTACTTAATGATTCTCTTGCACAAAAGAGATGACAGTTTGACCTAAAATAACACAATTCTAAGAGAGTTCTATGACATGGATAAAGCTATAGGAAGAAACAATGAATGAATGGATCATAGTATAATCACGTTTTGCTTGCCTCACAGCTGAGCTGATCAGGCATATTAATGATGCTACCTACCCCAAAGAAATATAAATGTTAATCCATACATGCTTAATGGTAAGAAATGGCTCTCTAAAGTGGGTTGTGAAACAATGCAGGCAAATATATTTACTTTTTTTTTTCCCCTCCTAGAAAGACAATACCAGTGTTTGGGTTTCTAAGAATTTCAGCTGCAGTGCCCTTCACCAACCAAATAAAAATTTAAAATGGTATGGTCACACCCCTCCCAGCTTAGTTTTGCCAGCTTGATTAATAAAGATCTTAGAAATTTTACACAGCGTGCTTTTAGTTTATAAAACTGTTGAAGACTGATATACAAGTAAAATGTCTACCCTCAATGGCATTTCAAACAAAGAAATGGTTCTACAGATTCATGATTTTAAGTCTGGTGAGAAAAAAATATATATACCTATACTGTTCTGCAGCACAAAATCCTAATGAAATATTTCATAAAATAGAAAAATGTGGGTGTGTATGTGCAAATGTGTGTATATATATATATATATATATATATATATATATATATATATATAAAATTCTAAAATATGAACAAGTATTTTTTCATTCCTTATGGTTTCCTTACTGCTATCTAATTCTCTTCCCTGACTTTCTCTATAAATATACCATAAGCCTGTTTTCCCTCGCTTCATATTGTAAATCTTATTTGTATTAGACTAACTTAAATTTTTCTACAAACTTTGTCAAATTTCCCTAAATGTTAAATGATTGTCATACCTTGTATCGATTTTTAACCCGTGTTTTTATATTATGTCTAATTCTCATAATTACTTAAACTACAAAATGTTTTTGTTTTATTTTTGAAGATTATATTATTATTTTTCTTAAAATGTTGCATATTAATGTGGAGCTTTTCTCCCCGGGCCTCTGCTGAAAATGGGCTTCCACCCAGTCAGACTTTCCTAGTAATCAAATGTCAGTAACATATATATTTATGCACACATCAATATACACACATATAGAAACACATACACGTGTGTGTGTGTGTGTGTATATATATATATATACAAGTATATGTATATCGTATGTGTGTATACATATATATATATATATATATATATATATATATATATATATATAGAGAGAGAGAGAGGGAGGGAGACAGAGAGCAGGATCTGAGCTAACAGGGTTAAACAACCTAGTTACCATATTCTCCAAAGCCTGCAGAAAATGAGGATTAAGAAAATGTTGCAGCAGTTCTTTTCTCTGTGACCACAGTTAGTATTTTCTTGTCTGATTCTGACATAAAAAAAAAATTGAAATAATGTTCACTGTTAACAGATCTGATGCTATCCGTGTCATTATTCATCACAGATGGGTCTTGGATCCGACCTCGGATTCGAGTCGTCAACTTCTCAGACAGCTCCAGAGCTCAAGCTCCTCCCCTTCCCATAATCCCTTACTACCTTCTAACCCTCAGATCTCATTTGCCGCTGAAATGGTTCAGATGTGGTCCGGGCTCAGGCTAGCAGTTTAGCAGATAAGTAGTTTTTCTGCTCTCTCTAAGTTACTTTTTCTCTCCCCCTCTTCCAGTGTTAACTGCTTCCTGCCCTTTTTTTCTTTTAGAGTAGTATAAAAAAATGTTTTTCTATCCTTTCCTTTCTCTAGGTGTTGTGTATTTACAGCTGGTGTGTGTGTGTGTGTGTGCACGCACTTGTAGTTAGCATGGCTGAAAAACTCTCTGGGTTTAAGAGATGCTCCTCAGGCAGTTGGAAAATGCCATGCTGTGACTCGCACGAGGAGTGTCTGTATTGTTTGGGATTGGCACACCTGGAGGATGAATGTGAGATCTGTGCTGCATTCAACTCTAGGGCCCTTGTGGAGCCCTGCAATAAGCATTTACTGAAGGGCTTGGCTCAGGGTGGTCCTCTGCCCTTGGATTCCCCTTCCGAGCAGATCCCCAGATCTGAGTCCAGGCTCTTCAGCTTTGGATCTGAGATCTGTTGTTCTGAGAGCTTTTGATCAGACTCTTGAATCCAAGGCCCTGGCGGAGTGAAGGCCTTCGGATCCGAGTAGGCGCAGCCTGTCCCTGGATCTGACCAGTTTGTCGCATCTGTCCGCCATGCCCTCCAAACTGTCGGATCCATCTAGGCTGTCAACACCCAATATGGGTCCCTGGTTGGCTCTGTTTCGCTGCCCTTGGAGCAGGGTGAGCCTTGCCTCTGAGGGTCAGTGTGAGTTCCCTGGGGGTTAGTTAGCATCTGGATTTTTCAGACTGTTCCCTTCCCTTGGGGGCTTTGGCACTGGACAGCTTGGAGCCGATATTGTCAGGGGGATTCTCTGCTGTGTCAGGGTCCCTTCTCCCTTCCCAGGTGGCCCCAGCCATTGGGGAGGGGGGAGCTTGGTCCTATCCATCTGCCTTCCAGGCAGTAGAGAGGATCTTCTTCAGTTTGGCAGTTACCTCTCCTCCTTCTCTAGGTCCTCCCCAGTCTTTCTCAGGTTTGAGTGCTGAGGTCTCATCATTCATCCAGGGTCAACCCTCCCATGAGCTTCTTCAGATGGGCACTGCCCCAGTTGGGGGTACGTGTCTCTTTTGAGTCCTCCCCTGAACCCACCATGGAGGAACCCCCTCAGAAGAGAACATGTAAGAGGAGGCACTTGGACTCCCCCAGAGAGCCCCTGAGGACACAGATTTTGAGGAGGGGGATGGGTCCCCCAGGCTTTCTTTGAGGACATCCTTGAAGTTCTCAAGCAGAGAGGCAGATGGTCTTATCCATCCCCATCTTTGGAGGAGTCCATGTTCCTGAAGGCCCTTGGGACAGGCCCATTTTCTACTTGGGTTCCACCCCATGCTGACTAGCCTGTGGATCTTATCGCCAGCAGGGCTTGGGAAGGAGCTGGACCTGGTGGAACCTCTGCCCAGGAAAGCAGACAGATTCCTCAGTCTTCCCAAGGATAGGGCTTTTTGGAGCAAAGGGGTCCCTGTCGATGCCAATGTGGAAACCATTGCTACTGAGATGGAACTATCTGAGCAAAAGCTCCTCTGTCCATCCCCTGAACAGGGAGTCCCGGGTGATCGTTTCAGAAAGCGTGTTTGCCTCGGCTACCTTTGGTCTGAGAGCAGCTAATTACTTGGTCTACTTTTCCTGGCTTCAGAGGGATTTGGTTTTGGGGCTTACTACTTCCCTGTCAGAATTGTTGCCTCCAGAGAGCCTCAAACTAGCCTCTCTGAGGCTGTCTACTTTAACTTCTTTGGTTATTGCTTCAGTGAGGCTGATCTCCAATACTGCTGAGACACCTCTCGAGCGGCAGGCACCAGCATTGCTATTCAACAGCATGCCTGGCTTTGCCTTTGTGGGTTTGCAGAACCCTTCAAAGCATCTTTCACTAATGCCTATTTGACAGTTCCACCTTGTTTGGGCCATCTGTTAAGGAAACCTTAACCCTCAGTGAGCAAGAATGCAATACCCTTACCACAGTAGGGATCAAGTTTTCTACTCCCCGGCAGTCTTTTTCTAAGACCCAGATGGGAAGTAAGAAACTTTGGTTCTGGAGGACTCAGCTTTCCTTTCAGGATGCTCCCCAAAATCCTCTTCTGCAGGCTGGGGCAGGGGATTCAATGGCTGATGCCACCCCAGGGGCAGAGGGGGTCCACAGAACCAAGGCTCCTGGGAACCCTTCTCAGAGAAGCCCTTCCAGCTCTCTTGAGATGCTGCCCAAATGTTCTGCCCTGGAGGCAGCTCGGGGTTGACTCTTCCTTCACCCACTAGTGTGGACATGTCCCACCTCTGATCAGTGGGTGCTAAAAATTATTTTCTGGGGTTACTCCATTCCCTTCTCCCAGCCCCCTCAAATTTGGAAATTTCTCCCAGACATACCAACCCGCCAAAGGAAGTTGGCCTGTCTTGAGTTGCAAGACCTCCTTTGAAAAAGAGCCATTCAAGAGGTCCCAGCAGGACAACGAGGGTCTGGAACTTACTCTCACTTATTTTTGCTGCCAAAGAAGATTGGGGACCTGTGTCTGATTCTGGACCTTAGTGAGCTAAATCTGTCAAGAAGTCCAAGTTCTGGATGGTCACTGTTCAGTCCATTCTGCATCTCTTGTGCATGGATGATTGGATGTGCTCAGTGGATCTCAAGGACATGTGCTATCATATAAAGATTGACAGATGCTCCAGGAGACATGCTTTCTGCTAGAGGCCAGTCATTGCCAGTTCAGAGACAGCCCTTTGGACTCATCACAGACCCCTGGGTGTTTTTATGGCAGTGGTGGCAGCTCATCTCCAGCTGCAAGGTTTCCAGGTTTTTCCATACCTGGACAATTGGCTTTTCATGGCTCCCACGAGGCATTGACTATCATTGGCTACCAGGTATGTCTTCAGCCATTTCCATCATCTAGGCATCACAGTGAATCTTTGCAAGTCCAATCTTGTTCCTAGCCAAAACCTGGCATTCATTGGGGTCCAGCTGGACATAGTATTGGAGACTGCAGCACTGCCTTCCAGCAGGGTCCAACTCATTCAAGATCAGGTCTCTCTTTTGCTGGAGCTAGTGAGCCCATCACTTCACTTGATTCTCCAAACATTAGGTTCAATGGCAGCTGCCATTTAGGTGGTGCCTCTTGCCAGGTATCACATGCGAGTTCTCCAGTGGACCCTAGCAGTCCAGTAGTCCATTCTGTCTCAGCCCATGTCCATGACCATAAAGTTGACTCAGGTGTGCAGGAATCCTCTTGCTTGCTGACTTCAGTCTTAGGACCTATTTATAGGCAGGCCATTTTGTCTTCCCCTGCCCAAGGCCACAGTGACCATGGATGCCTCCCTGTTGGGGTGGGGGGGACATTTCCATGGCAGGATGGTTCAAGGCATGTGTTCCCTCACAGGGACCAAATTGCACATAAATGTCCTGGAGATGAGAGCAGTCCTTCTAATGTTGCAAGGTTTTCAGGAGTGCCACCCTCTGGGGACTATAACAATTCAGACAGACAATATGGCAGTTGTCGATATATCAACAAGCAAGGGGGAACACTGTCTTATCCTCTGTGCAGAGAGGCCGTGAAAGTGTGGAATTGAGCGATGTCTTCCAGGCGCTTTCTTCTTGCAACTCATATACCTGGGAGTTCCAACATGTTGGCTGACAGACTCAGCAGGTCCATCTTGAGTCCTCACAAGTGGTCCAGGAATCTGTCAGTGGCAAGACAAATCTTTGACCATTGGGGTCAACCTTGTTGTGACTTTTTTTGCTTCCCCACTCAACCAGAAATGGAGCAATTACTTTAGCCTGATCCCCCATCAGGGGAGTCACCCAGGGATCCTCTAGTTCACATATGGCCTCCAGATCTCCTTTATACTTAGCCTCCTATTCCCCTAATACCAAAAGTCCTTCAGAAAGCTCATTACCTGAAGAGCTGTCTCATCTTCATTGCCCTGTTCTGGCCTCGTCAGGTGTGGTTCTTCATCCTAAGGTCTCATCTGAAGTATCCACTTTGGATACTGGATCCCATTCCGGATCTTATTTCTCATCCCTGGGGTCTTCCACTTCCCAATCTCTGGACCCTTCATCTAACCACATGGTTTCTCCAGTTCCAGTAATCCTTTTGCAGTCCAGGCTTCCTTCCCTGGTGAGGAGCATTATTTTAGCTTCTCAAAAACAGTCTACAAAGAAGGTGCATTCTAGTAAATGGAAAAGGTTTTCCATTTGGGCCACACAATGAAATCTGGATCCTTTTTCAGCCCCTGTTCCTGATATTTTGTTCTTCTTATCTTCCCTTTTTCAGAATGGGGTGAGTTTTTCTACCATTAAACTTCAATTGGCTCCATCTCCAATTTCCATATTAGCGATGCGCCTGCCTTTTCTTCCAAAACTGTGTAAAGCCTTTCTGAAAGGACCTAGTGTTAAGGATCCATCCCTGCCATGGAATTTGACCTTGGTGCTACAGTCCCTAACACAGAAACCTTTTGAACCAGCTGTTTCATGTGATATTCAATTCCTTTCCTGGAAGACAAGCCTTTTTAGTAGCCATTACTTCAGCCAAGAGGGTCTTGGAACTCCAGGCTCTGTGCATTAAACCTCTGTTCATGATCTTCCATAAGGACAGGGTGTCCCTTAGAACAAATCCTTCCTTCCTCCCTAAAGTGGCACCAGAAGCTAATCTCAATCAGTCGATTCATCTACCATTTTTCTTCTGTAATTACTCTAATAAAGGAGAATATATCTTGCATTGTGTAGATGTCCACAGATAATTACTTTTTTTATTTTAAAAGGACTGAGGGGGTCAGAAAGTCGGACCAACTTTTTGTGGCCTCCTCTCAAATCAGAAAGGGCCAGACAGTCTCCAAAGTGACTATTTCCAGGTGGATTTGCTAGTTGTATTCCTCCATTTATGCTAGTGGGATTTAGAATTATCCAGACCAGTTAAGGCCCATTCTACTAGGTCTATTGCTACGTCATCAGCATTTTTGGCCTGACTTTCCCTTGATGAAATGCTATGATTTGGTCTAATCCACATACATTTATTTTGCACTACAATTTGGACTTAGTGTCTAGGAACAGGGCTTCCTTTGGTTTCTCCATGCTCCGGCATATTGTTCGTTGAGGCCACCCAGGATACATAGTAGCTGAGGACTGTGATCCATCTGTGATGAATAATGACACAGATAGCATCAAATAAAGAGTTATGTACTTACCATAACTTGGCATCTGTGCTACCCAGTGTCATTATTCATCACATTCCCCCCTCCTCCTCCCTTCCTTCTGGGGGTTCTGGTGAAGCTGAATAGGCTTGTATTTCATGAGAAAGTTTTTGGCATCCTAATGCAGTTGTTTCTGCATTTCTACTAATTTAGCAAACTCGATCTGAGAGTTAGAAGGTAGCAAGGGATTATGGGAAAGGGAGGAGCTTGAGCTCTGGATCTGTCCGAGAAGTTGCCAGCTCAGATCCAAGGTCAGATCCAAGACCCATCTGTGATGAATAATGACACTGGATAGCACAGATGCCAAGTTATGCTAAGTACACAACTTTTTCACTTTAACCCTTTGAATTTTGGATATTATTTCAGTATCATAATGAGACCATGGTTAGATAATTTCCCCAGTAGTCTGTAATGTGCTTATGAAATCCAAAGTGATAAGTTATCTCTGAATGATCTGTTATTTGTGTGTGTGCATTTTGGGGTTGGGGGGTATTGCTGTAAAATGAATACATTATCTATTCAGCTGTCCTTCCTTGAGGACCAGTATCTTTTTCTGGGTAGCTGAAGATGGCTTGATTTTTGTAATGTTTTGAGGGGCTTCTACCACAAAATCTGAAAAATGATGCTACATATAAAACCCCATTGGGCAGGTTTTTATATTTGAAAGCTGGTATAGAGCACTGACCTCCATGGACCTTTTTCAGACCCAGCCAGGGAGCACTTAGGCAAATACAGGCTGATGAAGCTAAATCCCAGAACACAGGAAGCAGCATGTTAACAGGTCATAGCCTTAATCTTCTGTGCCGACTTTCAGGCCTACCCAAGTATGGACCACAACCAAAATGTTAGTGTTTATCTCCTCATTTCTGTGGTCACAATTTTGCATGATATAGGAAATGTAGCACAAGATACCAAAAAGTTGTACACATCAGTTTGAGCCTGACAAAATGAGGAGTACAGTTGCATCGGTACTAACAGCAAATAAAAAAATCTGTGTTATATTGTTTAAGGTTATCAAAGCCTTCTCTATAAATTATTTTATTTTGCTGGTAACTGATGGCAGCAGCCAAGATCAGTGTCACATTTTTTAACACCGCCTCCATTTGTATGTACAATTGTCACAATACGCACCTCTCTTTACCCAGTATTAGCAAATGGCAATATCAAAAATTTCAGGACACACCAGCATAATAGTCAAACAGGTAAATTTTGTTCTGTACAAAATGGCAGCTCAGTGGAAACCATGTTAACACTTCGGTCATCTCAAACATGCTGCCCACAGGCACTAGATGTAATGCATTATGGAATAAATAACACTTTTAAAACAGCTATGCCATATAGTAGTCTTAAAGTGGCAAAACTACAAAAATGTCTAAAATGAGATAGTACTCATTTACTGTACATTTTTGTGATGAGCATTTAAAATTCTTATCATATACCACTAATCTTCTCTTCATTTGTTTAAATCATGTGGAGAAAATTAATTTTCACTCAAAAGTTTTCTCTTAGATGTACTTGACAGCCTACATTCAGGCAATGAAATATCAGTTGATGTAGACATTTTCATGTTTACTCTGAATTTTATATTTATTTGAACACATACAGCACTGTTTTAAAAACTATTTTTAAATAATTTCTGAGATATGTGATAGAGCTAAGATGTCAACATTTTTCTCTAATTGCTGCATATAGGTAATCCAAGGTATAGCAAGGCCTAGCATGACATGGTCTTGAACATGCGACTAAAGTAGCAATAATGCAGCCATGGATAGACCACATTACCATCAGTGTTGATTTTTCAAAAATGCATTCACTTGTCATGATTGAAATGCAACACACTGTTTTTTTGTTGAGTTTAGTACTTTTTTTTTTTTTTGTTAAAATATTTGTGGGTAAACAGGTCCTTCTTTTTTCTATATTTGTAATGTACTAACAGTTGAATAATTATATGGATTTTATACATGCTTACACTATGGAAACCAAACCATAAAATGTTTATGTCATTTCAGAAACTGTGTTTTTGTAAAGTGTTTTAGCTGTCCTAATGTAAATCAACTCATAAAAATTTTGAACATAAATCTGAACCCAGATAATATGAAACCTAAATTAAACTTGCTATAGAAAAGACTTTGATAAATAAATGCCGAGGAAACAAAGTCCATATGTTACATGAATAGTGGTATACAATAAGAATTCTAACTGCTCTTCATAAAAAAATAAATACAAGTGCAGTAAATGAGCACTGTAGCAAAAACCTATGGCTGGATGTGGGTAATGCTGGATTTACCCACGGTTGGAGTGGTTTGGTCACAAGGGTGAAGCCTGAGTGACCAAACAAAGCCAACTGTGGGTTATTGCTGTTATACAATGGTGTTAGTTTTGTGTTGTGTTGTATTGTTTGTTTGTGTTGTTATTTAGGTTTCTGTTTGTTTTATTTGGTATTCTTCCACTTTTCCTGAGAGAAAATAGTCCCAGATTTTTAGTTCAAGTTTGTTTATTTTATTTTTCTTTTAATTTAATTAGATATTGGTTGGTAAAATGCATGGGTGTTGTGCTTATTTTAAGTGTTTAGTTGGGCTGTAACACTTTTTCTTTGTGTTAAGTAAAGTGTGTGCATGCACATAGTGAAAATGGGAGTGTGGTTAGTACTGTCATGTCTTTTCTTAATAGTTGCATACTTAAGTTTGATCTGCACTGTTATTTAATATAAATTTAGATATTTATGCTTTCTTACAACTGCACAATGTATGTACAGTGCTTAAGCAGGGAAAGTAGTTTACTATACCTTCACTAAATTGCACCAGCTCACATAGTGCATGTAACTGTCAACTGTCCAGATATTTGCAGAACGTCTAGATTTTTCCTCATATTTTTGGTCTTTTCTTGATAAAATGTGTTTTTTTCTGAGAAGTCAATGGGTATTTTAAGGATTAAAGTCGCTAAATAATGGCATGCATTTGGGTTTCAGACATCATATTGTCAAGGAAATACGTGCTAATATAGATACTGTTATTCTAGCAAGTTTATAAACACAATATTTAAAATGTGTCCATATTTTTGGGCGTTTGTCCATCAGTTATGTTAGGCTTTGTAAAGATTTCTTGCACTTAGAGGATGAGAGGTATGGTAGTGCTTTATTGCTGTTTCATGGTATTTGTAGTTTTACTAAGTTTTAATATGTTGCATATACACACAGGAAAGTTCAGCTGGTCTTTTTCCTGTTGGTATACGCTGGATTTGCAATGGGAGGTTGGCATAATGGCATGCTGGATTGATTGGCCAGTTAGCATGCTTGTTTTTTAGAACTTACGATGTTGCATTGTATAATTTCTAATTTCAGACATTTTTATAGCTTTTGTACATGTTCTAAAATAAAAAAAAGTTTAATATTTTCAGACATGAGAAAAACTAAAAACTATAGCTGCTACTGTGACACAAGTGTTGAACAACAAATGTCAGCAAAGTGAGTCATGCTTCTTTTATAGATGTCTATTAGAGTTTTGAAAATGACCATACATGTAGAGGTTTTTTGCCCATTTTTCTGAATTGTGGTCTCTGCTAAAGCACAAGAAAATAAATTGTATCAAAAATTTTAGTACTCTGTTTCAAAAAGGGTGCTTTTCTCAGAATTCAGAGAAGGATCCATGACAGATACTTGATTTTTTTTTTTTGTGTAAAATATTTGCCTGCTGTTCAAGTAATTGTGACATCGGAGGATGATATACTAAGTAGCATGGGGAATGTAGTCTTCAGTATTGAAATCCATGATTCAAGTTACTTATTTCTGACAAATGTCAATTTGCAATCTTCTGATTTCAGTTCTGGGTATTTATGGTGGTGGTTGTTATTTTTGGAACACCTACATGAATATTTTAAAACAAAGCTTAAAATAAAAACTGATAGAAAGGAACTACTAGCATTCTTCAGCACTAAAATGTGTACAGAATTTCTATAAAGCAGGGAATCTTCATATTGCTTGTTTTGCATAAGTACACTATTTGCTTTTTCAGCTTTGAAAGAATCATGAAGTGGTGAACTGCATATATATTAGTCTAGTATATTTTTGTGGGATTTCTTTGTTCTTTTCTGTTTGTGTGTCCAGAGCCTTAAAATGTTAAGAAAGGCAAAAAGTGTAAGATTTATGAAGGCAGCAAGGAGATTATTATGGACTGAAAGTATTGTATGTCCATGTCAGAACTAATGTCCTTCCATATCACTGTTGCAATATTCATCACCTATGGGATCTCCTGTCAAGGATAGCCCAACATCTGGCCATTATACCAAAGCCTTTACATCCTCCCAACATTGTACATCCAGCACATTCTCCCTGCACCAGTGCAGGGCATAAAGGTGATTTACATCTGCTGAATGTTCAGAATTTCTTTTATGCCAATCTGAACATCCTTCACTGAGTTGGTTTCTACCAAGCTATTTACAAACAAGTCCCCCTTTGGGTTTCTTCTTTTTCTTCCTTTACTATTGTACTTGGGGTTCATGTCATCCAGGAAGGGAAAATATCAGCATTGGAGGCAGTTTTCCCTTAAAGACTGTCACAAGAAGTCTTTTTTTGTCTAGTTACTTCACACGACCATACCCAGTGTACCATTTCTCAGGCCTTTGTAGTTTGCAGCTGTTTGTCTTCTCTTTCTGTTTATGTTATGCTTTTTTCCCTGTGCCTCCAGTGAAAATGGGTTCTTTATGGGCCACTTGGACTTTACCGGTAAACAAATATCAAATAAAATAAGTAAAATGATCTTGAGATCCAATGTCTCAAACTTTTGATCCAGGATACCATGGCTGAGTCTGCTGTCCTAAGGTACAGCCATCTCTCTAAGAGAAGACCAAGAAATCTCTGTCTGATTTTGCTGTTGTCCAGCCTCCACTGGACATCTCAAGGTTGGTGAAGACCCCAAAGGTTGTCTGGTGCAGACACTGATTTCCTCTGTTGCAACCTTATCGGAGACTGGGATGGAACTGGTTTATTTTATGTCCTCTTAAGCAATGCAGATGTCCGCAGTGGACATTGAGGAGGAGCCACAGCTGATCATTTCCTTTGGGCCTAGGGGAATTCCCCAGATTCTGGTAAGGGAAGAGGTCCCTGTTACCCTCATTGAGTCTAGGTATAGCTTGGAGCATCCTAGTTTGATCAAAGTGGACATCCATTTTAAAGAAAAAGCAGAAAGCTAAGCACATTTCTTCCATGGCTAAGGATCTGCAGTGAGAATGGCAGGATTTTATTCAGGTCTTATTCAATGCCCTGATGGCCTTAAGTCCACCTCAGTGCGTGTCTGTTCCTGCTGCTCCTTGGTCCTCTACTTCAGCAAAAAGGGTTATGGAATCTGATTCTTCAGATGTGGATTCTGGAGATGAGTTGTTGGCGTAATCCTCACAGATTACCTCTCCTTTAGGTTATGGGTCTGAAGAAGAGTATTCCTTTAGTCCTGACTCTTCCTTTTAGGAATTGTCATTTGAGGATGTAGTAGTTTGCATGATAGAGTTTAAGTGGAATTACTCGCTAGTCTCTGATATTCAAAAGAGGTGTTATGAGTTTTTGCAGATGGAATCTCCTAAACCTTCTGCTGTTCCCCCTGTGCTGGGTCTTGTTGGATGCATTTGTTGCTTTTTTTTTGGCTGCTGATTGCCTCTGGCCCTTAAGAAATATGACCATTTTTATAAAGTGCCTGAGGCTTTTAAGTATCTCTACATATGCCCTTCTTGAAGCCCTGCTGTGGTATTTCTTTCTCCAGACAAGTCAACCAAGCTTTTGCCTTCTTCCAAGCTTCTTCCTTTCCTTCTAAAACAGATAGTGGAACAGTTGAGAGGTTGGGGTGAAAGTGTACACTTCTGCCACCCTGGCCCTCAGGGCTATTAATTATCAAACCCATATGGCCAAGGCCTCTCCTTATTAAGTCACACTGCTCAGATTGCCAGTTACTTCATCAAATGCAGTTATGATGCTGGTGATGTATCCTGTAGAGCTTCTGGTTCTGTTATGAGGTGGTACTCCTAGCTTTTTCTCCAGACTTTACCTGATGATGTTAAGGCTACGCTCCTAAATGCTAGTTTTTTTTTTGGACAATCAGAATCTCTTTGGTACAGCTACTGCTGAGTTGTTTAAGGCTCTACAAGACAAAGGTAAAGTGATGCAGGATCTTAAACAAATGTATATTTCTCCCATACCCAAATTTTCAGTGAAACTGTATAAGTCTGCTTTTGTGTGTAAGCAACCTTCTAAGGGGAAGGGGATTCCCAAGTGTATTTTTGCTGATAAACTCACCCAGACTTCTAAATCTCATAAGCACCCTTTTCAGGATAAATCTGCCTTCATCTGATTAATTTTATCTCTTTCTCTTCAGCCAGGTTTCCCTTTCCCTGTGGTTTTCCTTATGCCTTCCTGTCTGGCAACAGATAACTTCATGATTCTTGGGTTCTGTCCATTATATGTCATGGTTATTTTATGGTATGGAAATCCCTTCACCCATTTTCAGGTATTCCTCAGCCTCCTCCATATCAACTCCATAATTTCTTGGGAGTTCTACAGGATTTAATGGATTAGGGTGTCATTTAGCCTCTTCCTGTATCCCAAAGAGGAACAGGTTTTTACTCCAGAATATTTGTGGTCCCTAGAAAAGAGGGATCTTGGAGACTGGTCCTAGATCTTTCCTTTCTAAATACCTTTCTATAGAGTCCCTCCTTTCGGATGCTTTCCCTTCAGACTCCATTTCCCTTCTTACTTCCAGAGGCCTTCCTGGTATTCCTACACTAAAAGGATGCCTATCTTCATATTCCCATTCACCATATTTTCTGGAGGGCTTTGTTTCTTCCTCATTTCAGTTTTCTGCTTTGCCCTTTGGTCTTTTCATGGCCCAAAGGGTGCTCACCAAATGTCTGGCCCCTGTCATATCCTTTTGGAGGCTTCAGGGAATCCAGATATTCCCATATCTGGATGATCTGTTTCTTCAGGCTTCCTCCCAATCCAGGATTTTGCGGGATCTGAACCTCACCATTCTCCTTCTGTGCAGTCTGGGATTCACCTTCAATTTCAAGATGTCTAGTCTGACTCCTTCTCAAGACCACAATTTTCTGGGATGCAGAAGTCAGACCATTCCAATGTTGGCTTCTCTTCCTTCTTCCAAGGTTCTCTCTCTGACAGTCTACTTTTTAGTCTCTGCTTCCCCTTTCTCTTATTTCTGCAAGGGAATTTCTCAAAATTCTGGTGTTCATGGTATCTGCCACTCCCATGCTTCCCCTTTGCCAAGCTTAACATGAGGAAACTTCAGTGGTACCGAAAGATGGTGTGGCTCCAGCATTACCATCCTCTGGAGTTTGCAGTTCCCTTACTTCCTTGTCTCAAACTCAAGTTGCAATGGTGGACTCAGCAGATCTCCCTCAATCTGGGACTACCTTTTCAGGCTCTTACCCATACTTTGGGACTGTTCACAGATGCTTCTGATCTGGGGTGGGGAGTCTGTTACAACAATCTGAAGGTTCATGATCTGTGGCCTCATCATCAGAGTCAGTCCACAGTAACGTAGATTCAGTGAAGGGTGCTGATTCTTCCTCTCCAGGTCTTCATTCTCTTTGGTCTCTAGAACATTTAAAGGTCTTTACAGATAACACCACAGTTATGTGGTACATCAACAAATGGGTGGAATACAAAGTCTTATCTTTACAGACTAGCCCTTATGGCCTGGGATTTGGCCATCCAGTTTCAGATTCAGGCATTATACATTCATTGAGAACACAACCTTGTACCAGACTTTCCGAGCCAGGTACAGGACACAACCTTACAAATGGTTGCTTCACATAGAGGTGTTTCTGGTTACAGTACATCAGTAGGGTACACCTTAAGTGGATATTTTTGCCTCCCCTCTGAACAGGCAACTTCCTCGCTTTTGTTACGGAGTCTAAAGCCCTGTGACTTGGAAGGTGGCTGCCATGGTTTTCACTTGGAAGTGGATGTTTCTAAATGCTTACCCTCCTCTCCCTCTGTGAAGAAAATGAATACACTGTCATCTGTGTTAGCATGTCTGGCAGGAGATTTGTGTATATTCTCAGATTAACTTGTATTGTATTCCAGCATGTCTAATTGTGAAAAATGTAAAGTTTTTAAAATGTTGAGTATCTTCCTGCTTATACAAAATGTTTAAAGAATCTGTTAGTGCTTTGATACATTTCTAATTGCACATGTTTGTGAGGGAGATTCTAAAGTACAAACTGTCTGTGGAGAATCCACTGATCAGTAGGTGATGTCATTAGAATATTCCTGGTTGCGAGGTGATTATTCGAACAGATGAACAGGAAAAATAATTTTTTTCAAACAGCTGATTGTTATTTTTAAAATATGACTGTTGAGACTATTAATGTAGGCTGTAAATGAGACTGCTGAATTCAGTTGTGAGCAGTTAGTTAAGAGCAGCAGTTATTGAAGAGTTGCAGTCAGTTACAGTACTGTGCAGTGGATACCCAGGAGAAAGGGCTCACTAAAAACTGTAAGTCTGCCTTTGCCTTTCTTTTATGTTTTAGATTAGATCAGGGACAGTATTGTGTTGCTAGACTTGGAAAGTTTAGTTATTTAGATAGTTTTTCTAAGATATTGGACTTCTGTTCTACAGTTTAGATTTATATTTCTGGTGATTGAATTCTAGTGTTTATTGAAAGTTATTGATTTACATTCTTGTAATCATTTTACTTATCAAATGTTTTTCATTACTTTACATTGTGGCTGGACAATCAGTGGGTTCTTTAGAGATTAGAGAGTGCTTATACCTGTTTTATACTCCCCAGGTCACCTTGAATGCTTGCCTGCTTCTGGTCTTAGCTATCATTTATTTTGATATAATAATTGATCACCCTTTTCAAGGGCGTGTAAACCTCTCTGACTCTGGTGCCGGCATTACCATTTGTATTGGGGAGGGGACACAGCTGGAAATCTGTATCAGGCTTCCCATAAGTGTTTTGAGTATGTGAGATTTAAAATTATTTTGAGTGTGAGTGAGTCAGAGGTCATAAACTGGAACACATTGCTCTGAAGTGTATGATAAAGGATTACATTTGGGGTGGACAGAGGTATATAGTCCAGTCCCAGGAAATAGAGCATGTTCCTGTGGATTTTTACTCTTGTGTGCTCTGTGCTCTGGTGTTTTCCATGATGCTCACACACTGGGGTTAGTGGTGAAGATTGAAACTCCTTAATTAAAGACCTGGCTTTTAAGTGGGGGACATGACATTATTAGTGGCAGTCTGGTGGGATATTAGCTGGACATCATGCCCTCTACTTCCTAGGATCCTGCACATGATCAGAAAGGAATCAAAGAATCTTGCTGGTGACTCCCTTTTTGACCAGAAAGCACTGGTTTACCCTCCTCTTTCACCTGGCCAGGGAAATTGTCACAAGTTTCCTTATGGGATGGATCTTCTCATGCTAGACAAGGGTTCTGTCCTTCACCCTTACTTGTCCATTCTTTACTTGACAATTTTGGTGATAGGATATTTATCCTATTGAGACACTGCTTGTCTGAAGACACACACAGTGTACTGAAGGAGACCAGGAAATCCACTACCAGAAAATCTTATATGGCTTAATGGAAATTATTTTCTATCTGTTGTCTTAAGCATCACCAGGATCCCTTTTCAGTGGGTGTCTCCTTTGGTCCTTTCATACTTGTGTGAACTGCTCCATACTGGCTTAGCATTTTTTTGTTAAAGCTCACTTGTCAGTAATCTCTACTTGTCTGCCTTTGAACCCAACATTGACCTCTCACTTTTAAGTCAAGCAATTCCTTAGAGGCACCCTTCATATTAGTCTCCCAAAAAAGCCTATTCCTCCATCTTGGGACCTTAATTTTGACTTTGAAAAATTGACTCGGGCTCCTTTTGAGCCTGCTTATTTTTTTTTTTTTTGCAACACTGTACTTAGAAAATTATTTTATTAGTTGCCCTTACTTCAGCCAGGAAAGTGGCTGAACTTCAGGCTTTAATGGCAGCCACTCCTTTTTTGATTTTTCATAGGGACAGTGCATCTCTGCATACTAATCCATCTTTTATGTCCAAAGTAGTCTTTGAGTTATCTCTTAATCAGTCTCTCCAGCTTTCTTCCTGGTTTCTTTCTCCACAACCTGCTGGTGAGAAGGTTCTTCATACTGTAGATCTACATAGGTAGCGTAAGTATTATTTGGATAAAACAAAAGATATCTGCAAATCTGAGCAACTTTTTGTTTCTTTTACCTTTGGAACATTGGGTTTGGTGGTTTCTAAGCAAACATTCTCCTCCTGGATTTCTAAGTTCTTGTCTTCTCATGGTAAACCACTTTCTGCTTCAATATGACTATATTCTTCTAGGGTAGTAGCTTCTTCTGTGACTTCTTCAAGGGTGTAGATGCTAGATCCATCATGGAAGCAGCTACTCTGTTCTCTGTCCACACTCTTACTAAATATTACAAGTTGGATGCCATTTGCATGGCTAGGGCAGGATTTGCCAGGGCTGTCCTCCTCCCATCCTTTACAATAGCTTTGGTACTCTCCTGTAAGTGATGAATACAGCAACAGTGATAAAGAAGGACATAGTACAGTTGTGTAAAATCTTACCATAACAGTAAATGTCCTTCTCTTCACTGTTGCAGTATTCAGCCCCTCCCACCTGCCCACTTATTTCTCTTTCTTATTTTGGGAACACTTTGCTGTCCGAGGGGTCATTGCCACCTTACCCTATTTGCTCTTTTTTCCCACTCCTGGATATGCATGTTCTCCCTTTACCTGGGGTTGCTGTACTTCTGGTGCACTTCAGGTCTGACTATTCAGCATATGTGCATCATCTTTATGCCCTACGCCTGGACAGGGAGCATACTGCTGGCATACAATCCTGGGAGGCTGTAAAGACTTTGGTATACTCGCTGGACTTTGGCAGGAGAATCACATAGGTGTTGAATACTGCAACAGTGAAGAAAAGGACATCTACTGTTATGGTAAGATTTTACACAACTGTGCTTTATTGGATCTCAGCAGTTGCAATGAAGTATCACTTTGTGGTATCAGTCATCAATTCAAGTATATTGTTCAAGTTTGTTTGATTTGCTTTCAAGTGTTTCATAATTGTTTGTGTTGTTGTTTTAATGTTGCTCAGCCTAAATTGGGACTCATTTGAAATTCCAAAGCTGTCTAAATTTATGACCACTTTTTGCCCTGTTGTTTCTGCTGTTTACTGAAAGACTGAACCAAAGTATTTATGGGTGGACAGTAAACTTAAAATGTTACTTAATTACATTGTTTTTGACAAGATTTGTGATATTTTTTAGAAAAACTTAGAAACATCAACAAAGAATTGAGTGGAAGTGTCATCTTAGCCACAATTGATGAAACAACTTTGCATATGTTTCATATTAAATTCACAGATAGGGATTTTGTTGAATATTTTTGTCAATGTAGAGCATTGCATTCCAAATTAAATTGTAAGATGCACTTTAGTAAACTAATATCTTACTTTCACAGAACAGCAGGTAAATCCAGAAAAGACAGCCGTGGGCAAAGTGGTCCAAATAGATTTAATAGAACAGCACATACAAGGATTGAGCCCTTTCATAACAAATACTTTATCAGAATCAATAAAACAAAACAAACACCATACTTAAATACCCCACCCAGTAAGTCACATGATTCTTTGCACAATTCCCAACACTACAAAACAATAAATCAACACTGGCCCATTGGTTAAAAACAAAACCCCTTTATACATTAAAAAAAAAAAACATTTTAAAACTGTGAATATATATTACCATACTTGATAATTTTTTCCCTATATATTTCAAGTTTCTTAAAACTCTTCCAAAGAGAAAAAAAATGGAGACTATTGTCAGTGAGTTAATGGAGTGTCTATTGGGCCCACTCTGACCCCCCCCCCCCCACACACACACACACTTTTACTAGTATTGTACTTGCTTGGTGAGAAAAGGCTTCATTGCACAACTTGGACCTTATCAAGTCAAGTTTGTTGGTTTCTGTGGGAGATTTATACTAGTCTTGCATGGACTGGTGTGGAGTGACATTTTGTGGATGCTATGAATAAGAAAAATAACAGCAACAGATTCTATTTATTTATTGATCAATTGATATAGAGGTCTCTCCAATAGAGGCAAGTGATGGTTTAGTGTCAAACTGTTTAAAAAGAACACATTGTCAGTTCTTATTTACACAGAGCTAGTTTTTACTCTGATTATATAAAATATGGCAATTGATCAATTGAGTATTATTTGATGACATCAGACGTTTTTTCCAGAAAAACAAAAATGTAATGGTTTGTTTTTAGAAAGAGACTGACAAGAAAATTACAAATATAGCTACAGGCGTTATTGAAAAAGCTAAATTGCATCCTGTCCTAAGCAATAAAAGTGCAGTTATATGACAGCAGGAAAACTCAAATGATTTTGGATGTACTTTTGAGGTCACTTTTAATAAATATTCATGCATTCATAAAAACAAATATTTTGATTAATGAAAAATCCAATTTGGCAGCACTGACCTTATCAGAATAGCAAATTAAAAACCTCAGTTTGTTAAGAAGAAAAGTCACTTGATACAACTTTTAGAAACTCCTGCATATGGTGATTACAGTGTGATATCTCACAGACCTAAGGTCACATCTTTTTTTGTCATCAGTGTAAATACATAATTAAAGGGCCCTATTTTAGTTTAACACACCAAGAAAAGGCATTTGTCATGAATGGACATTTTAATTGCACTCCACAGGAGTTCATTCCTAGATGCATCAGCTTGAACAGCTTCTATGTAGAATGAAAACCACAAGGGAACAGTTGCGGTCCATTTATAAACATTTGTAAGCAATCAAGACAGAAATATTAGAAAAGTATACAAACACATTCTCAGATGTAGCAAGTTCAAAAATTAGTATATATAGTGGTGTTGAATAGATCAGGTTAGATGGTTTGTAGGGAAGGAGACTTCAATAACTTACTGGAATCCAAAGTGCTGTTTTTGGTGACTTGTATTATATGCAAGAAATCAACTGGTCTCAGTGTTGACATAAAAAATACAGTAAAATTAAGGTCAGTGAAATAGATGCAACATTTAATTGCCAGATCAATTTGTATGGGATTTATTTATTTTCTCACCTTTAAGTGCTGCATGAATGGCTTTTAACAGTAATTAATTCTTAACATAATTTTGAAATAAGAATTTAAAGTTATTTATCAAATAGTTCTAGTATTATTACGTTTCTGTTTGTGATGCATAGAGTAATTAATTTCATTGATTTCTCTGTTCTTAACAAAACAGATGATTTTTGAATTACTAGTTACTAGATATTATTTCCAGTTTGCCCTATAGATGTCAGTATTGGAATGTATTACATAGTTTACTAGTATATGGAAAGTTAAGATCATTTGCATACAGTATACATTCTTTTTTCAAAATGCATTTATTAAAAGAGTTTGTCATATAGCACAACCCAAAACAAATTAGAATAGTATGTAACATAGTTTATCCATAAGTAAAAAATTTCTCAATAAAATCATGTAATTTATAGCAGTAACAAAAAAAACTATAGCAACTATGTACATATATATATTAAAACAGTAGCTATTGAAGTTAATTATCTTCAGAACTTCTGTAACAAGAACATTATTGAGAATAAAAAGATACATACAGTATACATTATTATGTATATAAAGCATTTTTATGCAAACAAGAAAAAAATCAAAGTTTTTATGACTTTATAATTTGCACACTGAATTGACTTTTGCACCATGATTGTAAATGTTTTTTTGTTAAGTTACAGTTTTTAAATAATTTTATGGTTTACTGGAATTTTGATGCCACATCGCACTATTTGGTATGTCATTATTTAATAGTACTAGTTAAAGAGCTCAAGTGATGTAAGTGCTCAACATTTTTAATAAAAACATCCACTTCTTTGTATTGCTGTCACACACTTCCTAAAATGTCTTAACTCCAAAATTTAAGCAAAGCATAAAAAGGTTACACTGGGAAAACATTCTGTAAAAAAAGTGCAAGAAAAACTCAGCCAAGCTAGAGTCTTCATTGTGTAATACATTTAATCTCTTGTGGTGCAGGCCTGTGGGATATATGGATATGACTCCTTAGGGGACATATCAATGTTTCAGCTACATGGGTTGTGTATGCCCATGAATTTGTACCTTTAAAGTCTTTATGGGTCTGTTGTGGATGCTGGTTTTATATATCATTTTAATGACCCTCACACACTGACTCCTGTTATTTTTCCTTTTTGTAAGGATGACACTTGTCTTAGTCAGCACTGGTATGATGATGTTACTAATATTCAGTTATGTGTGGCTATACTAATTTATGGTGATATTAAAATATTTAATTATACTAATGCAGTTATTTCTGCTAGTCACATGAAACAATTAACAAAAGGTTTTTATTTTGTACGAGCTCAGAGGGGAAATATAGTTGATGTACTAATTGAATTGAAGCTTTGCCTTAGGAAACTAAACTTCAGTCTGTTTCTGTGAGATAAAATATATGACATGTAAAAGTAGTGGTAGTATATTTAACAGCCCCCCTGGCTCTGGTTTTAAGTTTAATAAATAAAATGAGTGAAGGGGATATAAGACAGTTGTTTAAAGTTAAAAAAAGAATAGGAAATGAAAATGTTATAATGTAGCAATAACTGAATTATCTGTTCTTAGGGAGTTAAACTGTGATAAATTAATTTGTATTATGATACCAGTTAAGGGAAGGAGTAGTGTTTATGTATACAAAAGATTATGTGGGTAATATGTTTCATTTACTTAATTCAGATGTGTTTTGTAGACAAGTATCTGGGAATGAAATACTGGTGGCTTATAAGAAAATTGACTTGTAGTTAAGTGATGTATGGTTGAATCAAACTATCATAAGTATTAACTATTTCTTCTTTCACTCTGAAACTCCTCTTAGAACCTACTCCTTTCTCCACTAAGAATCAACCTTTTCTCCCTCTTTTTAAAATTCTCTCTCTCTATAAACCCTTTCTACCTCTTTCTAAAATTCTAACTCTGTCTAAAAAAAAATGCCAACGATTGTATAACTCCAAGAATTCTTTATACATATTCTTATAGTATATATACTTTGTAAATATTACCTAGACTGTATAATTTACATGTTCTTTTTTTCTTCTTTTACAACTGACTCATATTGTTTGTATATTGCCTATGATTTCAACTTTTTTTGTAAAATTGTCTATGTCTGTGGAGCTTTCTCCCAGGCTCTACTGAAAATGAGCTTTACTTGGCCCAGTGGACTACCCTGGTCATCAAACTGAAATAAATGTTTTTTTTTTTTTTTTTGGAAGATGTCCTGTTCTATATATATATATATATGTATATAGATAGTATTTCTAAAACACACAAAAATCTGAACCATACCCACATTTAGGCCTATTAATTCCACAAGGAGAAGTACAACTGAAATTCTTGCTGTATTTATTGATAAAAAAATTTGATGGGTAATGGATTTATATCCTAACATTTTAAAGGAGTTATTAAGATCAGTTAAATGTGAGCCATATGCTTTGTTGGTTAAAACTGATATTCAAAATGTATATATTGTGATACCTCTTGATATAGGCTTGTTCTGGTTCAGGGTGGTTTTGATGGATTCGGGATTTTTAAATGGGATGGATACCAGTTTAATATGTGAAAGTGTGGAAATAGTATTGGATAATACTTTTTTTTACATTCAAGGGGAAATTATATAAACAGGTGTCTGTGGTAGCTTCATACCTCTCAACTATACAGATTTTTGCAGAATACCCAGATTTTTGCCTATTTTTGGTCTATTTTTCATAAAATTGTGGTTTTCTGGCAAAATAGTGGTAAATCATTACAAACTGAAGTTAGAAAATAATGACAGGCATTTGAATTTCAGACTTCATACCATTAAAAATTTCACGCTAATGCAAAACCTGTTATTCTGTCAACTTTTAAAGTTTGTAAGAGCACTATTTAAAGATCATCCCTATTTTTGGGCCTTTGTCCCACTTTTATTTATGGCTTTTCCCAGATTTCTTGTTCTAAGAAGTTGAGAAGTATGGGTAGATTTGGGGGCTGCTGTGACACTTATTTTTGTTGATGTAGTTCTACATAAATGGGAAAATAATACATTCTGGAGTCACAATGGTCACAGTTTATTAAATTATATGTGAGATTCTTGGATAATAGTTTTATGGTATGGACAGTTCAGCTAATTAATTAAATAAATTTTGGCTGAGTTGAATGTGTTTGCTACTTTATCATTTATGCATACTATTTCTAAGGACTGTATTAATTTTTTAGATGAACTTAAAAAAAAAAAGAATCCAATAAATGGATATATTATTTCTAATATATTTAGGAAGGTTACTTTTAGTAATTCATATGTACACTTTTGTAGTAATCATCCTTTATTGATGAAATGTAATGTAATGTAGTTTGTTAGACTATCCTGAATAATATCAGAAGATGACATTTTTTAGATAAAATATGATTTTAAATCTGTTGTTAGATGTTATCCTGTAGGCCTGGTGGATAAGATTTATATAATGAAGGATGATCAAGAAGGTCTGGAGACTTTGCCTCCTACTGAAGAAAAAAAAAAAAAAGGAAGAACAGGTCTGTTACAAGTATTGTGGAGAATCAGTATGCCAAGGCATTTTGCCTATGGTTTACTACTGATGAAGTAGATATTCAGAATATTGTGAGATGGCATTGGTCTATGTGCGAGGTTGCTTTTTGTGTTGAAGTGAATGAGGAGTACTGTTCATGTTTTGCATTTTTTGAATTTAATTTAATATTTTACTTTTATTTTAAGTGCATATTTAGGTTTGGGTGATTGTTTTAGGTGGGTGGGGTATTTTGGGGTTCTCTGTATGTATGTGTTTTAGCTATACACTTTGTGAATGTTTACTTTTGGTTAGTAGGATAAATATGAAAGGTTTAGAGGAATTTCACTAGTTTTAATAACTTGCTGTGGCAGTAGATAGACTTGTAATTATGCTCCAGGGGTGTATTGAAATCATTCTAGTTTATCAACATATGTCATACCTTTCCCCCAAAACATTGTGACAAACATACTAGGTACATACTATATAGGAGCACAACCAAATAGGTCAATACATCATACCTTTGGACTTGTTATACCATAGTTGTTCTTGCCTGATATTCAGGGGTTGTTGCACAGGCTGCACTACAGGAGTGAATTTATGAAAACCCATCTAATATCAAGATTTGTCTTGGAAGTGGCAGTGATACTACTGTGCTTGACATGCAGGGAAGGCTTATTCCAAATGGGTGAATGTCATGTGTTTGGAACCAGTCCCATTACTAATTCCTGTTTATGTGGTGATGGAGTTTAAGGTTTTTGATGCAGGTATCTGAAGAGCCATTGGATTTATGAGGGTAAAGGAGGCTAAATAGGGAAGTTTTTTTATGGCACTGCAAGGCTAAGCATTTGTCACCATAAAGTACAGTACAGTAGTCCAAGAACAGGGACAGGGCTAGTCTGTTAGGGTAGCTGGGAGTCTTATGTTCTGTGCTTTTCTTGGTCAAGAATCTTTGAGGTCTGCCAAAATGGGAAAAAATTCTTATAGAAGTACATGCCAAAAGGGTCATTATACTCACCAATGGACCTAGTAAGTGATGAGTAGAGGGGTACTATGACTTTTTTTTGGAAAAATGCCTTTGAAGAGTAGGTTGGTTAAGTCGAATTTTTTGTGAACTATAATGAAGAAATGATGAGCCAATGATAATGTGTGCCAACATAGGTGTCCAGGTCTCTGATATCTGTTTTGGTTTGCAGAGGGCCCCACTGATGAACTGGGGAATTTATTTTTTCACAAATAGAACCACACTACTATTTTAGGTATTGATGATGGGCACTGTATCGGGGGTTAGCATAGTCAAGCCTCTGCTGGAGTAGCTTACTGTCGATTTGTAGAGTTTATTCAACTCTCATAAAGCAACTTAACTTTGTCTACAGTGTGGAAGTTTGGACATAAGGAAGTGTACCCCTAGTCTGAGGGCTAGGGGTGTGGTGAGCAGCCATTCTCACAAGGGTATAAGAAAGAATACCCCTAGGAAAAAAATGCTTTTCTTGCAAAAAATCAATGGTTTCCACTGTTAATGTTACTTTTATGGCTTTTTCAGTTGTGAGCATAATAATTTTGATTAATTACTATGAATCTGTGAAAGAAATATGTTACCTACTATGACAGACGACAAATAAATATACAGACTAAAAATTAAGGCAGAAAACTGAGTCTTGAGGGGATTCCTCAGCTAAAGAGAAAGATATGACAGAGACTCAATATCAGCTTGTATAGTATGTACTTCCAAGTAGCTAGTAGTACACGATATTAGGCCACTAGAGAAACCACATCCATTCAGAATGGCTCTGACCACTGTTGAAAGTGGACAGGTATACAGCTTAAATACCAGCATCCTTGATTGACTGAGTTATCAATAATAAAATACTGCACTTTGCATAAGAACAACTTTAAAATGTTGATTCAGGAGGATGTCACAGCATGTACAACTGTAAGATGCCTTTCAGTGTGGTGTTATAATACATTTCATGTAACTGTTGATGGAGTGAATTTGGGAGAAAGCAGTTTACATGCCTCTAATTATGTTAGTTTTATTTGCATTTTTTTCACACTATACGTTATGTCCAAGTGCAGGTCATTTATATAGTACAAATGCATCAAATGCCAACATGGATTTAAAAAGTGTTTAAAATGACATTCACACAATTAAAAAGCATAATTTGAGAGTCAGAAAAACTTTCCAATAGGAGTCCTACTGTTTGCTGATTGGCTGTTGACATGATTATTCTTAGTAGACCCTCTTCCAACATTGGCCACTAATTAGGTTATGATGTTACACCCCCCTAGTTATTAATAATGAACACAGAAATTACACATTGAGGGTAAAAAAAACTATTCCTTGTTTCAGTGGCCACTACTGATAAGAATGAATTTTTGCTAAGTGTACAGAATTGGCATTTCCACAGCTGGAGATTACAGAACTGTGTGATTCATATAATGTTTACTTCAAAATGAATCATAGGACTCAGAATGCAGCATTCAACTGGATGGATCTGACAAAAGTGACATAGATTATCATTAATTTTGATGCATGGGATATGTATCATGATGTAGCTTGTAAAAAAATCTAGTTTGTAAAATTGAGAAAGTTAGGATTTCAGAGGATTGCAGTTTAAGCAGTGCATATGTTTTGGGAGGGGTTCCCTGACTGGCATTATGGACAATGCATCACAGTTCAGGTGTTGATATTTTTTAATAACTTAAAGCTGTACTAGCAGCAGATGGTGATCAGTGTTTGACAAGTCAAGGCTGAATGTATTTTAATGAAAAACTTGGCACTACTTGGAATACCAGGGTATCTCAAAAGGGTGTAGATTAAACAGATGAAAAATTAATGTTTAAATCCTGTTTAATTAAAGCGAGGTTTTAACACTCAAATATGATCATTAACGAGAACTTTTTGGAGGGACTGCTATTCTCATACTGCTATTACCCATTCAGCTTCAGTCATGTCAAAGTTGGTCTCTCTGAAATTGTCTGTTTCCCTCCTCTTAGAAGTTTCTTTATAAATATGCAGAACATCCTTACTTCTGAGGTGAGAATGAATATGTAGCAAAAGATGTCATTTGAATTGTGCGTATCCTTTTCTTCATCTAAAAATATTTTAATGTCTGTTTTGCCTGGGTTTTCCTAGCTAACTACCATGACCTCCATGACCCAGCTCTGTTCACTCCCCTTGGGTGAGATTCCATCACAAGAAGTTATAATTTAGGCAGCCATAAAAGGCTTTCTGTTAGATCTATCCCCTTCTGTAGGCAGATAATGTGGCTGTTCAAATATACATGTACCTGCTATACCTGTCCCTATGGACATGTACTATCTTTCACATACCCCATGGAGGCACCTTATGATCACAGATTGTCAGGATTATCTGCATATCTCCAGCACATGCTATATACGCCAAGCGCCTTTCTCTGCAGTAGGTGCTGGCACTACAGCAGGCTGGACTGCCCCCATCCCCATGATGGATGAGCTGACAGTGGCCATTCACTTCTACCCCCCATCATGAGTTAACAGTTTTGGGTGATCTGTATCACAGTCCGGGATTTATCCCCCTATTCCACAGAGCCCACCTTTGTCTAATGTGCAATAGTACTACATTCCCACAGTGTGCATCATTTCTGTCCTTTCCTTTAATAGTAATATGGCCTGTGTGCATTCCAGACTTAACCGCTCTCTCCCCGCTGGTCAAACACAGATGTTATTTTCAAATAAAAGTACATGAGAATCCACCTCGACATTCTTTTTTTTATCCAACTCCCTGTTATTTCTTTCCTTAAAGAAGCCAAAAGGATAAAAAGTTGAGCAACACAATTAAATGTGGTACATAAGCAAGCAAATGACTACCATAACCACAATAAAATGTTTTGCTATTTTTTTTAATTGAAGATCTCTGAAGAAAAGCAGCAAGTGACAGCCGTTCCAGAGAAGGAAATACTGCAGTGCTGATGCAGGATGTGAAGCCATAGGAGCTGGGAAATGGATTGAAGAATGCTCCTACTAATGAGAGCTATATATGAGCACCTCACACACCAGCCGAGGTTCCAGGTACTAAGTAATGAGTGTCTGGCTTTCTTAAGGTCTGATTTGTTTTATTTTAGATCATATGACAATACTTATGAGGGGTAAGAGTATGAAGACATTCCTATTAGTGACTGATGGCTATTTGGTCGGAATACAACTGCCTGATCACAACAGTTGACATTTACACTTGTCTTTAGATCATATTGCTTCTCCTTTTTGTACTGTTATATGACTATGGGGTTGATATATATCAGCAAGTGAGGTGTAGTTGAAGACTTCCTCACATGAGGATTACAGGGAGTACTTGTTTTTTTAATGAATGTAGGTGACTGTGAGGTAAACTGTTTTTTCTGTCAGCTGAGATGGTGGAAATGACTTACAAACAGTAGTGGGCCTGATCCCAAAAGGCCTGCTGTAAGTGTAAGTGAACAGTTACACAGACAGCAAGTCTTTTGGAATCTGGTCCCCAGTATAAGCCTGTTTATAGATAAGCATTATACTGAAGTAAGTCATTTGCATTGAGAGCAGGTCTTTCAGAACCAGGGCAGACTTAGCAGACACACTGAGAGCAGCTCTTTTGGAATCTGACCCCATATGTCAATTGGTCATGGGTAAGTAGGCATCTCGGTGTCTGTAATTGAAAGTTAATAAAGCTGTTGTTGTTGTTTGTCTTTCGGCTTTTCCCGGTTAGGGGTCGTCACAGTGGAACTCCGGTCCGCTCGTGATTGGCAGTGGATTTTTATGGTGTCGAGTTGCCAGCCTGACACCCAACCTTCAATGAAGGCACGCCCATTCACGCTCACACCTACCTGCATGTCTTTAGCGTTATTTGATAGGGAAAATGATGTGGGTCATCACAGTGTGAGTTACTTTGAAAGAACCAGGAACATTTATTCCTGAAACTATTGTAAACCACATCTTATTAAAGCACTGATTTTTTTAACCATCAAGTGGAGACAAAAAAGATGAACATTGTAAGTTTTATAGTCATTAAGAAATAACAGTTGCAGTGCTGCTGAAAACTCTGAAACTCCCAACAATGTCTTGGGATGGTATTGTGAATTATTTATATTTTATTTGAAGTCATTACTTTGTATGCATTTTTGTATTACCTGATATTCAAGGTAAACTTGATGTAACTGTACTGGAGCTGCCATTTTAATGACTATAATAGTTATAATGTTTATGTTTTATCCACCACATTAAGAACTGTGAAAAGAAGAGGTGGAATAATAACTGGAGATAGGTTGTACTGGAAGGAACACTATGAAGGTTGCCATGAGAATAGTTTGGTCTGCAACCCATAACTTGTTGCTCCATGAGGTAGGGATGTTGATGAATTGTTGGAGCATCTTGGTACAAGATGTTTAGCTTAGTAACATATTGGAAAAGACCCCCAGAGTATCTTACTGTATGGGTAAAAGTCTGTGTGGCTTTCGTGCTGCAAGTCATTTTAAGTATCCCAGTGTTTCTCCTACTACTGCTAGGGCCTCTCTCTCTATGTGAAGAGTATTTTGTTTGTGTAAGGATTGTTTTTTCCTTTGATTTTATTAATGGAAGAATATTTGCTACAACAGGAAGGTACACTTGCCATTCTGAAGGAGTAGTTTACTCTCTAAAATTTGCATGCGATTCATTTTCTATAGGTGAAACAAAAGAAGTTTGAAAGGGAGAGGACAGGAACAAATAAGAGATAGAGAGAGAGAGAGAATAAATACATAGCCAACCCAGTAACTGTTCATTTTGCACAAAGCTTTGAGTTTGCATTCTCTGAAACTGTTTTAAAACGGATTTATATGAGTGGTTATGTTGGTAAGACTGTAAATAAAATAAGAGTAAAAAGAGAGTATTTTTATACTAAAATGTAACACTGTGGATTAATTTAGAATGCAGCTGGATTGTTTTACTTGCTAATTGTTAATAGAAACTGTATTACTGGAGATAGGCATGTCTACGTTCTTATCCTCCTTGGAATGTAGCAGCTATACCACCAAGGTAATACACATTTTACTACTGGATGGTGTCACCAATATATTTAATATAAAAATGCATACTTTTTTGTAGGTATTATGTTTTTTTCTCAAGACCTGTTTAATGAATTTTATAATTAATGCAAATTATTCTTTTAGTATAGTAAAGTACCTTAGCTGCTTTTCTGGTTGTGGAGTTAAAATGTTCTCAATTTCATCATCGTCTTCACTTTCCTTGTTTGTTTCATTTCCTGTCATGTTTTGCTCTTTTATGTTCACTGCAGACACATCTTTTTGAGCAGCTAGAATTAAAATGTTCAAAATAAATTGTTGTAAGGAAAATAAACATTTTAATATAAATCACCTGTATAACTAAATACAAAACATGACCAAAAGAATAGTGGATACAAACACTGATCTCTTTGTTTTTTCTAAAGAGTAAGGACAGTAAGAAATGTTCACAGAATGTGCCAGAAGTTTAACTATTAAACAGGAGACAGTAACTTTAAGAAGGGCACTTTTTGTTTGTAAATACAATTTCAATTTATTCATTAACTCTCTACTCTTCAGAAGACGCAAACATACTGTGTACCCAGACTGATTTCATGCTCTAGATACTACAACTTCTGTCATTCTTCTGTCTTTTCAACCACTAAAGAAGAACATGGAATTAAACCCCCCCAAGGTATAGTTTTGACTTTGGCAGCAATAATCCAGGTATATCTGCGTAAGCACATTATATGTTGTCCATTTTCACAGCAGCTATTATATCTCAGAAGTTCTCTTAGTTGTCTGTCTGTGCCATGACTTTGTTAAATATCCATGGATTCAGTACAGTTCTTCTATTCTTGGCATAGGGAAATTTATTTCCTTTTTACATGTATTGTAATTTTCCACCACTACTTTTATGTGTTAGATATTTTTTTATTTTTCTATGTGCCTTTACCCACCAATAATTGTCTTTTGTATGGAAATTACTTGTGCTTTATGTTTGCACCCTAGATCCCCTCATGTAGGAATGCCAGCTGTGACAACAAGGTATGACTAATTAAATATTGGTGTATATTTCGGGAGGTGAGGATGGATAAAACTATCTGTGTTGGGGGTGTAAAAGTATATGTCCCATTGCATCAACATGTTTTACTGTAATAATATCTAAAGGTTTTTAGCTTCTTGAGTTACCATTCATTTTATTTAATCACAGATCATCAAAAACATTCACTGAAAACACATTTTGTTTAATCACATTTCGCAGAAAACTCTAGAAGACTTTGTAGATAGTCACTATGGGTGTGGTTTAGGATGTTAGAATAGAATAAGATGCCAGCAGCTAAGTCTAGTCCCTAATGTAAACTTTGCCTGGGGCCACCCTTCTGTTGTATCGATATCTTTAGAAGTTTGTATTTGTACTCCAGCAGTGATTCACTCTATGGTGTTTCCTCTTTTCTACACAGTTTTGTTATTATATATAAGTAAGGTGGTACAGGGGGACTTGCCCCCTTGCCAAAAAAAAAAGTTTTAAAGGATCATTTGCTTGCATTTTATATTTTTCATGAAATCTGATTAGATAAAATGTGTTTTAGATGAAATGTACCTTCATTAATTTTTTTTTCCGATGATTTGTGATTAGATAAAAAAAATTGAACAAAAAGAAATGTGTGTGTATATATATATATATATATATATATATATATATATATATATATATATATATATAGATGTGTGTGTGTGTTATTAACCAGAGGGGCATTTTGACTAATAGAGAAAAGACAATAAATCATTTGTGCAAGACAGATGCCACAGTCATTCAGGAAACTTTAAAAATGAAACTGTTTAAGAACTTGAAATAGTTTGTTTATATTTTGTTAACTAGTAAGTTATGTCACGAGACGTAAGCATCTTTTTCGGATGACCATGAAACACAGTCTGATCAAGTGATTTGTTTAGGGTCATAGAGTATGTAAGTAGAGATTGAGGGAATGAAAGCCAAAAGCTACATGCTAAAACTCATTAATGCCACAGCAAAATTGCAACAGTCAATGCCTTAAGTGAATCTTATATTACACGTGATAGAAATGTTTTAATAGTTGAAAAACAAATGTTAAGATTACTTTAACTTAGTAATGAAGAACAATTTAAAGTTAGTGGGAATAAATCCAACCAAATTAAAATAAATGCACAACAAATTTTATAGCATTACATCTTAATAAGTGCAGTTATATAGTTTATTTACTGCTTTGCCTTTGTACCAAATGTGGTGCAGCCTGATGTTTTTGTTAGTGTACTGGTTTTGTGCTCCCTTTTGTAAGAACACATTAAATTGTTACTTATTGTAGTAGGATTTGAAAAATATAAGTATATTCTTCCTTCTGATTTGTCACTTTATATTTATTTTAATTAGACTTACTAGAGGAGAACAGTACCACAGTCTCTAGTAAAAAGCTGGCACAGTATTGCTGGAAATACTCTGGTTTAGCTCTTATGCAAGAATGTTTTATGTGTAAAGAAATCCAGTATAAGGCCATTAAGGACTGTAATTATTAACTTGAGTTACTGCTATTAACTGAGGATAAAGGTCTGAGTTATTATTGTCTTATAAATTACTTGAGGTGACTGAGGACTCACTGTCTTGTATTTTACTTTGGGATGGTCCTATTTTCATATACTTTTTCTAACTATGTATGCTGTATTAGGCACAAGTGCCTGGGTTTAGTGCTGACCTAGGGTATTTGGTCTGATGAAGTGAGTTAGTTAGACCCACATATTAAACAAGTGTAAGCTCTGAGGTTCTGACTTTAACAGGGATAAGCCAATGCTAATGTCTAAATCTGTATTTTAACCAACTGTTTGGCACTATGTTTCTACAAATTCATTGCAATTTCAAGTTTATTTTAGGTTCTATTAAAAACAAAACATTTATTTATTTTTTTTATTTCAGCATTTGTTGACCGGGTTATACCCACTACACTAGTAGCTTATTTTCAGGGAAGACCTGAGGTGTAGTATTTGTACTACTGGGGGAAGTTTAGCCAGGGCATCCAGGAACTTTTCCTACTATTTTCACTAGGTAATGTAAGATATTTTACATCCACCTGAGCTACCAACAACTCAAGCAGATAGGTCCTTGGTTTAACATATCAGCCATAAACAAAACAGCACTTAAAAACAGACAAATAACACACAAAACACAGGGGTAAGTTCAGATAAAACAGCTTCCAAGTTCAGCTATAAATGAACTTAATCAAAAATAAATGAATGGACCTGAGAACAGTAACGTCAAAAAGTTAATTGTAAGATAAAATCAGTTAGGATAAAATGTTAAAGAATCATCCAACATTGTCAAAAGGAAATGCAAATAAATGGGGATTGCAAAGTATGGTCTTTAATAGTAAAAAATGTTTATAAACACAGCTGGGAAACCACATGCAGCTCCAGGGAGGCTAAGAGCAAAACTCAGCAGGGGCAATATGTTACCACAAACTCCTTCAAGTAGGAAACACTGCCAGTCCACAAAGGACCATGCAAAACAAAAAAATACAATAAAATGGACCACTGCAGTCAGTTGCTCTACTTTATTAAAACACAAACCGAACTAACTAAGCGCTTTCACCAGGTAATAAGCCCAGCTTCATCAGAGTCATTTAGTCAGACAATAATACATTATTATATACATAATTAATAATTTAAACTGACCAATCACTGATGCTCAATTAGTAACCTCACAATCTAGTATCATTGCATATGTAAAGACAGATTGTATAAAAGTTCATAACTTCAGTTTCCAATTTACATATAAAAAAGGACTCAAAATATTAATAACCATATATTACTATGTTGTTGTTTGTCTTTTTGGCTTTTTCCCGGTAAGGGGTCACCACAGCGGAACTCCGGTCCGCTAATGATTGGCAGTAGACTTTTTACGAAACGCCGAGGTGCCAGCTCGACGCCCAACCTTCAACAAAGGCACGCCCATTTACGCATGCATGTCTTTCAAACGCTACCCAACCACGGGGAGGACATGCAGACTCCACACAGAAAGCACTCCCAAGCCACACCGAGAATCGAACGGGAGAATTTTTTGCTGTGAGTTAACAACGCTACCGCTGTACCACCGTGGCATTACAATAACCATATTATTTATATAATGTATAATAACCATATATTACTATACATTATATAAATAATACATATATAAAAACTTCACTAAAATTTATAAAAATAAATGTACAAATGTATGCGCATGTAATTCATGTGTAACTTAAACATAGTATGCTTAAAAATGCCTACCCTAAATCATATTCGCCCTATGTTTTAAAATGGGCATCAAGGTAATACCATAATTGAGTCCAGGTGCTTTCAAAGCATTTAACCTAAGTTGCCATTGTAGCTCCCTATTTTCTACTTCAAGGTTAATGTCCCCCCCCCTTTCGCTAATCATAACTCTATAACAAATAAACATTTTTTAAAATTCATGCAACATTGACTATTTATATAAAGTGCATTGCGCTCATTCCTATTTTTAATACTTCTCAGATGTTCAGAAATCCTGTCACGCAGCCTGTGAATAGTCTTTCCTACATAGAAAGCATTGCAGGCTGTACAGGTTGCCATGTATACCAGTTTGGTACTATTGCAGTTGCATTTACCCGGGCATGCAATTGAAAACTGATAGTCCTTAATACACAAGTGAGGACCATCGTTAATAAAATGACAATACCTACATGAACCACATTTTGTCATTAATGATATATTTAAATTCTTTCTGGTGGGGTTACTTTCAAGAATATTCTTCATGCTCCTACCCTTACCATAAACTATCCGTGGTTCAATACCCAAAATGTCCTTAGTAGGTTTATTTAAACAAAATCTCCATGCATTTCTTAGAGTAGTCGTAAGATGTGGAACTAATGGGTTATATTTTAACACAAAGACATCACCTGCCTTATTATCATCAATTACTTTAAGAAACACCGATATCTCACTTCTTAATATTGGGACATGCACCTTTTCCCTGTTCCTCAAAACTTCTTTTTTTGGCACTTAGTAACAACTTAAGGGGATATCCCCTTTCCATAAACATACCTATCAATTTAAAAATGTCATGTTTAAACACCTCGTTGTCACTAACCAGTCTTGATGTCCTTACCACCTGCCCCTTTATAATACCTTTTCTTTGATGGTAAGGATGACAACTATCGAAATGTAATAGTGAATTTGAATAGGTGTCCTTCCTGTATATATTGCTACATAACCCTTGTGGCATTTTCTTTAAGGTGATGTCCAAAAAATGTATCTCATCTTTATGCCACAAATAAGTGAACTTAAAGAAATTTGTCATTCCATTCAGGTATTCAGTGAATTCACTAATAATAGTAACATCACCCCTCCACAGGATGAGTATATCATCCAAAAATCTGTTGTAGAGCAGAATATTGTCTTGATATTTGGATGAAAAAACATGTAAGTTTTCCCAGGCCAGTAACACCAAATTAGAGAATACTGGCGCACACCTTGCGCCCATTTCCACACCAGTTTTTTGCTGATATATTTCTCCTTCAAAGCTCAAAAAATTATTTTTTAATACCAATTCCATAAGTTCCACTATTAAATTTAATTTAGGTCCATCAATCCTTTTACTACTAAGTAGACTGTCATGGAACATGTTTAAACCTTCATCTTGGGGAATCACTGTAAATAAATTAATAACATCAACAGTCAAAAACACATAGTTGGTTTCGTTTCTGGCCATTTTTAGTCTTTCCAAACAGTGCCAAGAGTCTTTTAAAATATGTGCAGCTTCCTCAACTGCCACTTCAGACCATGTGTCCACAAAAGATGCTAGAGGTTCTGTTTTGGAACCACCTGCAGCTGCAATAGGTCTAAAAGGCAGATTATGAATTCCCTTGTGCTCCTTAGGTATACCAAAAATAACTGGTAAAACTGGGTTTTTGACTGTTAAATAATGAAATTCTACTTCATTAATCATCCCTTGAAAAAGTGCATCATATAGGTACATCCTTCAAGTAGGAGTACCTAAGTTCTTTGTGGAAAAATAAGCACCGATACCTTACAAATAATTAAACAGGCTATCCAGGAAAAGAAAAAAAACTCAGAAAGATAGACGTGATAAAAGCAATGCACAGTATTGTAACAGATCAGGATCTGTCTTGCACTGTTGCAAATGATAAACTAAAAATCTCAGCACAGGCAAAAATAAAAATAGAAGATATACAGATAAATATAAAGGAAACATACAAAATAGGCAATTTATTGATGATACCAAAAAGTTCTATAGAGAATTAGGAAACAAGGCAAAAAGAATTGAAAGACCATCCAAAAAAGAAGAAATGGATCCATTTTGGAGAAATATTTATGAAAATCCTGTGGAACATAACAAAGATGCAAAATGGGTAGAAGTAAAAGAAAGAATAAAAAGTTCAAAGGTACAGGATATGAAATGGGATGAGGTAACGGCCAGAGAGATCGAGATAAAGTTAAGAAAAACCTCCAACTGGAAATCCCCAGGCCTAGATGCACTGCCTAACTTCTGACTAAAAGTATTAACATCTTTGCACGAAGATTTAGCCATAAGTAAGAACTATTTCTATGCGCACCCAGACAGACACCAGCCTGGCTAACAACAGGAAAAACAATGCTCCTATTTATGAGTGAACCTGCAAGTTATCCTAGAAATTATAGACCAATAACTTCCCTTCCGATGACTTATAAACTATATACCGAAAATGATGCCGACAGAGTTTATAGTCTTTTAGAAGAAAATTCAGCCATGACAATAGAACAAAAGGGCATTAAAATAAAGTCTTATGAAACAAAAGAATCATTGTTGCTAGATAAAGTCATAATGGAGAACTGTGAAAAGGGGAAGAATCTAAGTATGGCATGGACTGATTGATTACAAAAAAGCATTTGATAGTATCCTACGTTCATGGATAAAAGAGTGCTTAAAAATGTATTAGATAGACCCTACACTGATCAACTACATTACAGTAACCATGAAACACTGGCAGACCACTTTGCAATTAAGCCATGATAAAGGACAAGTTATTATTCCAGGGATAAAATTTCAAAGGGGGATATTCCAGGGTGACTCTCTCTGTCACCGCTGCTATTCTGTCTTGCCCTTAGCCCTTTAATCTGTCTACCCAACAGATTAGGCCATGGGTATAATTTGGCTCCTAGAAAACAGTAAAGTGTAAAGACCTCACATCTTCTCATTGTCGATGATTCAGATGAGGAACTGAAAGCACAACTGCAAGTAGTCAGAGTTTTTCAGATATAAAATGTCATTTGGTCTTGATAAATGTGCAAAAGCAGCCTTTAAAGCAGGAAAACTGCAACACCAAAAAACATCAGTTTGGGACAAGAATGTGATATAAAAGAACTTGAGCAAGAGGGGGTGTATATATATTTGGGAATTGAAGGATCAACAATAAAACATGAACAAATGTGAATAAAACTTAGGAATAATTTAGAAGACTTGAATTAATCCTGAAAACAGGGGTCCCTATCAGCCTCTCGAATGCTGACAATATTGAATCTGATATTGTCGCATCGAGAATGCCGAAAGGGCAGAACATTGAAAGGGTAAACGGAAATCTCCATAAGGGGAGATTTCCATTTACCTCAATGTAGTGCGGTCTCGGAGTTGGTATATTTAAGTAGTGGGGGTGTGGGGGCCGCAGGGGGCTTGCCCCCCTTTATTACACCCTTTAGGGTTTTTTTTTGGGTGTTTTATTTTTTTATTGGTATTCGAAAATGTAATAGGTCGATCATTTCAGTTCGACATTTAGTGATTCGACCTATTACATTTTCGAAATGCTGATATAGACCCGAAAACAGCATTGACATCTAGGAACAAAACTCAAGCTATAAACCAATTTGGTCTTCCTGTCCTAACTTACAGTTTTGGAGTGATTGACTGGCCCCAAAGTGTGTTGGATAGACTAGACAGAAAAACAAGAAGGATGCTTCATGCTCACCAAATGATTTATAAAAGTCAGTGCATACCAAGATTATATATTCACCATTCTAAAGGAGGTATGGGAATCCTTGAAATTGATTACATGCATAGATCTGCGATCGTGGGACTGCAGACATATCTGGTGACCTCACAAGACCCAAATGTAGTGAAAGTTTTGAAACATGAGGACAGTAAATCTAAGATGACTTCCCTGCTTAGTCTAGCAGAAGCATATCGATGTCAAGCAGGATTGGAAATCAAACCAGTAGTATATAAAAATCAGGCAGCAACTGAATATGCCAAAAAGCAAAAGAAAGAATATAAGGTGAAGTACCAGATGAGAAGGCAAGAAATGTGGAAAATGCATAAATATAGTTGCAAGTATAGAAAACTTCTTGAAGAACCTCATGTTAATGCAGGAATGGTTAAGGAAAGGCAAATTCAAACCAAAAGATGAAAGGTTAATATTGGCGGCCCAAGATAGTGGGCTACGTACACGTTGGTTTACAGACAAATGTAGATTTTGTAAAACAGAATTAGAAACCGTCACAAACCTCATTGCTGGTTGTGACATACTAATGGCAGAAGGATTGTATACTGAAAGGCATAATAATGTGGCAAGACTGTTGCACTGGGGATTCTGCAAACATTATGGTATTGAAGTGGCTGAAAAATACTGGAAACATGAGCCACAAAGCGTCATAGAAAATGATGGTGTACATCACATGGGATCACCCATTACCAACAGTTCAAAAGATAGATGCGAGATAACCAGATATAGTCCATGAAAAGAAAACAAAAGTAGCACTGATTATTGAAATCGCTACACCCAGTGACTTGCATACAGAGAGACACAAAGTCATAAAATACCAGGATTTGCAGGCAAAAATGAGAGCAATGTACAAGAAAGATACCCAGACACAGGAGCGGCCTTAGGTCAACTGGTGCCCTCGACAAAAGGGCTTCACGGCACCCCCCATCCTAGTCTACCTACACCAAATAAATACTGGAAAAGTGCCCCTACTAGAGCAGCATCCTAGGCGGCCACCTAGTTGGCCTATGCCTAAGGCTGGCAATGCCCAGACAGTTCCAATAGTAGTAGGAGCAACAGGTCTTATAAAAAAGAATCTACAATCATATTTAGATATGTTACCAGTACATATGTAACTCCATATGAACTGCAGAAGGAGTCATTATTGGGCACATTGCAGGTGCTGTGAAGAACACTTCTGGCTGACATCAAAGATTGAAACAATATTGATTTCATGAACTTTAATCATACTTTGACTTAGGAATTGGGTCCATTCCGGTCATGGTATTAGAAACCCAAAAGATTTGGAGAAATTAGAAAAGGTACAATACAATGGTATCTCAAACGTATGAGTACTCTGGCTGCTGATTTCTGCACCAGCTGCAAGCAGTCAATCTCAGCGTCAGATAGTCCCAGGTAGAATGCAGTGTTGTATCCAAAACAGGAAGAGACCAAGGCATGAATGACTTTCAGGAAATCACCTTAGGGCAATTGGTATTTGATCCTGGAAATGTTTCTCATATGGAAACAGGAAGCTTTAACATAAGCAGACACTTTATCTTAAAGAGGCTAGCTGATAATGTAACATCACAACTAGACTGCATACCTGGTTAGCAAACTCAGTCAGATTCCATCCATCCATCCATCAGCAACTCCTTTCAAAGATGCTGTTTGGGAGTGGAGGAACATAAGATTCTCTCACGTTTTGAGCAGCCTTTGCCTTAGTTTTGGGGTTGTTTACTTTTAACTAATTTTTGGTTAACCATGAGTGGATGGGTTCAAGATCTTCAACAAGGATATATATATATATATATATATATATATATATATATATATATATATATATATATATATATATATATGTGTGTGTGTATGTGTGTATATGTATATATATGCACTATTTTTTATGAGTGGGCTGCTTGTACATCTGTAGAAGCATGAGTGATCTAAAATTAAAAATTAGTATACACTGATGCCCCTTTTCCCTGGCACAGCTTTCTGTATTTTAAATATGAGCCAGGAGATGGAGGCATAGTTCCCCAATCCAATATAAGCTGGAGAGGAACACAAATCTAAAGATTTGTTTATCCTAGGAGCTGAAACAAGACTGGAACTGTGGATTTACAGGATATTTAAAAGTAAAATGACACTGTGGGCGGGAATGAAAATGATGTGTCGAAGAGGGCATGACTTCTGTCAGCTTGACTCGGACCCTAATTTTAAACACTGGGATTGTCCCTTTAAGGGACACAGACATGACACATGACAGCTCACTGTAATCAGAAGTGTCAAACACCAGCCAAGTGAAATAATTCATGCTCAAAGCAACTGATAAGTCCATAGGGTCATAAATGGGAAGAAATAATCGATGGTGACAGCCTTAACGGTGAAAAAAACATTCAGCGGATTCATGCTGCGGAGCAGATAAAACTTAATGAGTGGTAAGCCTTGCTGGGCGCTTGTCTGCTACATGAAAGTGCATCATTGTTCAGTTAGTCACTGTTAGATTTCTCTCTAAACAGGCAATGCTGTCTTTTTACAAGTGATGTTAGTCTGGTATAAATCACAATGCTAGACCATTCAAGTTTCTTGATCCCCAGACGAGCATACTGCTAATGATGCCCCAGTCTGTGCCCCACGAGCCATACGAGGTGGAGCTTATGATCAAGCTAAGGGTCATAGCTCCTGATAAGTAAAGGGCAAATATGGCTTAAGGCTAGTAAGACAAGTGCTGCTGACAGTGACCTGTTATTGTCATTGATAAAGGCACTGAGAGAACTGACTCCATTTTCCAAGAGGCACCGAATGACTATAGAAAAGAAAGTAGCTGGAATAATGCAACTGATTTAATTTATTGTATGTATCTCCCTCAGTTCAAAATCAGGTGGACTAAATGTGGGTAGTTCCACACCAAAGCAGACAAGCAACTGGTCTGGTTATGAGACAGACTCCACCACCACCGAGTCTATGACCTTAACATTTAATGAGATGATCCAAGTCCATGAATTATATGATCAAATTAGCCTTGTAAACATAATGACTTAAGCAAATCCAAAGCCTTTCATATAACAAGTAAACTCTAGTGAGATCCATAGATTTGTAATTGACAAATGTATAAAAGTCAGCAAATAAAACAAGGGGTTGTGACCCAAGACTGAGTCAGTAAAAAAACTGTCAGAGTCTTGCAGGAATTGTCTCACACAACCAGGTGGATGGTAGATGAGGAGAGACCCGCAGTTCATTCCTACAGCAAAGATGAATCCAAATTAGCTGATTGTCCTAGTAGCAACCTGAGTTAGCTGAAGCTTGTTACCATTGCAAATCCCAACTCCACCCCCTATCATGCCGCATCTGGGACAATGAGTAACAGACACCTTAGATGTCAATGCAGCTGCCAATGGGGGGGGGGGGGGGGTGTCATCAAGCAACATCTCCATACTAAAAACCAGATGGAGATCAGGTTACAGTAAAGAGATATTCCTGGCTTGTTATGTGCTGTTATGGGATTAGAACAGAATGCTGTAAAAGGGACCAGTTAATTTGCTGATGAAAAATCTTGTCTCTGAGTACCACACCAAGGACAGACTTGTGATCTTTCAACCCAAGGAGACAGCAGTGAAATGATTCCCTACCAAGGGGACTGTATCTATGAGTGCTGGCATTGGTTCACCTTTGTTGGCCTACGCTGCATCAACTGTTGCAAAGCAGCAACTGTCAGGGATGACAAAATAAACAGGTGTAGCCCTAGGAGAACAGATTTTTTTTATACAGAATAAAAGTAGCAGTAATAATAATAGTATGATAGAAGGTAAAACAAAATATCATTAAGCACAAACAGAGTTAAAATGGGAAAACAAAAGTGCATTATAGAGTCAAATGGTTAAGCAACCAAAAGCAGGAGAAAGAAACCATAGCCAATTGACCAAATGATGTAGGAAAACATAAGATGATAATTATCTTCTAAGCTCAAGTATGAACGATGGCACAAGAGTACACAAATGACAGCACAAATGGGTCCTAAGTTTCAAATAGAAAACTAAAATATAGAACAGCCAATTGTTTCTTAGTTAACAAGCACTGATTAGGAATAATTCCAGCAAGAATGTATTCTAACACAAAGCACAGTTGCCACTAAACAGTGAAGTCTGTAATTTAGACAGTAACAAGCCTAAGTCTATAGATTTCCCAGAGAGTAGCAAATTAATGGCAATCAACTCCCCCGGGGGATTCACCAAATACTTTTCTCATGGTCTTTTTTTTTTTTTTTTTAAGTGTAAATATATAAACACTATTTTATATTACCCAACGTATAAAAAATCATGGTCCAGAATTATTATACTTTCATTTGATATAACAATTAATAATAATATTGAGTCAACAGATGTTATTAAATAGCTTACCTGGTACCTCTTGTCCTGAGACATCAGGCAAAATAAGGCTTTCCTCATCTGTGGTCTCCAAAAAATATTCCCTTAGACAAAGAAAAAATACTTTTGAATACTGTTGCATCTTTGGTGTGTAACACACTGTACTGAACTAAATGCAGAAAGAAAGTTATGGAAAAAAATTTTTTTTCTAAGGTAAGGTGCAGGGTTAGCACACATTGGTAAGGTGGTACAGTGAGAAAAAGTACTTGGCAAAATAGGAAGAAAGTGTGTGTGTGTGTGTGTGTGTGTGTGTGTGTGTGTGTGTGTGTGTGTCCGAGTGAATGACAACAAACATGTAGGAAACCTTCCCATGCAGGAAGCCAATTAAGAATCAGTGGAGAATCCATGACTGAATGAAACAGATGTATGATAATTTTAATGAGGGGTAAGAGGATGTGACTGTTGATAACTATCTGCAAGTGAAGTGTGCAGGAAAATGGTGTAGGCCAAGGGATTCTTACCTACTTTCTAATATGTCTGTCCTTTTAGTAACCAACAGTATTTTGTTTCTGTCTTTCAGAAGATGATGCAAGTCTCATAATTGTATTAATACACTAATAATATCCATACTCTCTTAACTTATTAAATATTAGTACCATAATGAAGTGCATGAATAAAAACATAAACTTTATTATCATCTGAGCGTATACTTTTTAGAGTCACTGAGAAATATCATTTACATGGTTATCTCCACTAACTTAATTTGAAGAACAGTCAACACAGACAACTACATGTCTTTTGGGAGGTATTATTTGTATATAGTACAAAGAGTGTGGTGATTACATTCCAGTATCAGGAAAAAGTTAAGCTAGTTAAGCTTCACTCTAGGGTGAGACACATTATTAACAGTGCTTAGAAACCTTCCAACAGCTGTTAATATCAGTTGTCATGCTAGGCACAAAGTTCTGTCGGTGCCAGCCTCTAAACAACAGCAGCAGAAGTAAAAACAGCTTTGTTTCTGCCTTGCTGCATGTTTCTTGATTTGCCCTGTCCCTTACAAACTTGTTGTTTCATTTTCTGCTTAATCATTAAGAATTACAGTCAGTCAAAAATACCAGAAGCAGAGTTTCATATGTCTTATTGTTCAGATTTGATGTTGTCTGTCCTTTTATTAACATTGTGTGTGTGTGTGTGTGTGTGTGTGTGTGTGTGTGTGTGTGTGTGTGTGTGTGTAAATAACAGCTTTGCCTGGGTTTCATCCTTTGTCCTACCCACAAATATTAAATAAGATGATTATTGTTCTGCTACTGTCTGTTTGACAGTGCTCACTATCGGCGTTACCGGCTTTTAAAGCTGGTAAATTGCTTTGCACTCTTTTCTACAACCAGCAGTACATGGAGCAGATAAAGCTCTATGCACTACAAAGAAAAATGAGCGGGTCTCTGATCACAACCTTTTTATGTGTTCTTGACATGGATGCCAAGATTCACATCTTGAGCTTCGCTGTTGAGGTGAATTTTTGGACATCCATGTCTTGAATACATAATAATACGTTTATGATTGGAGACACAATCATAACCCCCGTATCTTCTGCAAGAGCTGTTTAATGCATTTTGTAGCTGAAAAAATATATGCTGTCATTATATTAAAATACCTGTTTTTTGGTTGTCCTTGTGGTGGTAAAATGTTCTCAGATTCATCACTCTCACTTTCTTTGCTTTCATCATTTCCTTTTGCATGTTGTTCATTTGTAGCCTCTTCTGATACATCATCTTCTGTTTCTAGAATTACAAAAAATATATGTCAGTGGTGACACAAAAAGGAAACATTTTAAGGTGTGAAGTGTAGTATTTAGGTAGCAGTAACAACCTTGACTAAGTTGCTGTTCAGCAAACCACAATACTATGACCTCATTCCATGTTTGTTTTGTTTTGTGTCTTTCGGCTTTTCCCGGTTAGGGGTCACCACAGCGGAACTCCGATCCGCTAATGATTGGCAATTGATTTTTACGTACCGGCTTGCCAGGCCTGACGCACAACCTTCAATGAAGGTACGCCCATTCACGCATGTCTCCACGCAGAAGACGCTCTAGCTGAGAATCAAACCGGACAGCGTCTTACTGTGAGGCGACAACGCTACCGCAGCACCACCACCACCACCTCATTCCATGTAATACGCTTAAATCTTGAAATGTATTTCATGTGGGAGGTTATCATCCCCCACATCCTTCATGAGGGGGGCAAGTCCCTTGCATGATTTTACTTAATTAGATTATCTGATTGGCCATGCAGACTGTGGTACGTTATAACATTTGCAAGTTCAAGCTCATTCAGTCAAACAGATCTTTAGAGTTATGGTTTACTAAAACAACTCTGTTAAGCATATAACCACCCTTAGAGAAATTGCTGTCATTTGCTTCATTTGGGGACCTCCAACTGAAGGGGTTATGTAGACAGAAGCAGTAGCATATGGAGTCTATAACTAAGTGTAATACCCCACTATCTTTAGAGCAGGTGAAAAGCTTTATTTAAATCATTGCATTTTGTAGTGGTTTCCAATGAGCACATTTGGGTTGTACTCATTTTCATGATAAACATGAGACAATTATAAGCATGAATAATGAATATCTGCAAATGAGTTCATATTGAATTCAAAACATTACACTACAAATAGAAAGCAGCCCAAGTTAGTGACAAAGATGGTGAAACCTGTAGTAGAGTCTAAATAACAAGTGGGAATAACCAGTAGAATTGTATAATTTTAATATTCAATACGATAATGAATGGTAATCAGCTTTACATCAAAGAATAGAATTTTCACTAATGTAAGATAACTTCAAAATACACAAATGTCTATTTTTTCTGAAGGAAGAGTTAAAACTGGAATTTATCTCGTTAAATCACAAATAAAAATGGAAAGAGGATATTCATTGCTAAGAAGTGGCTTGCATAATTTAGAACAGTGGGCCAGAATGGAATCAATGACATTGAAATTAATTGGAATGTGGCACCAAAATGCAATAGTTCTTGACAAATAGTTATATGGTTAGTCTCACTAGGTACAGACAAAGCATGTGTGATGTTTGTGTATGGTCCCAGTGCTAACAAATCTCCAGGGACTGTAATGGAAGAAACTTAGACTGTACAAAGATATCCAGACTAGATTCTGAAAGTTAAGGCACAGCATTTTGAAGGCTTTCACTGAGAAGATGACATACAGCAAGACTACCAAACCTAATGCATTCCCACAGAGGAAAAAGGAACATACACGTTTAGTATGCTATAACAGTCAATGGAGATGTATTGTAAAGATGCTACAAATGTAGCTCAATGGTATAATAATAGTATTATATACTCTACTTGTAGACTGACAGAACATGAATCAAAGGCATAAGGGCCCGCTGCTGATGGTAGAGGGTGACCAGTAGCATCCAAGTGCATACTATGTTACAAATGGAAGGGAAGCCACAAAGATGAAAAGGCCTAAAAATGAAGGAATGGTCAACAATCAGGTATGGGAACATAAAGGATGACAGGACAGCAATGCAGAACTGTTGATCTGCTGGGCAGTAGAGATAACTAGCCAGATGTCGTGGGGTGTGCAAAGAACAAAAGAAACACAAACATACAAGTAAAGTACAATTGGCAGTGGAGGCGCAACACTGATCCCTATGTGGGAGCATGCTGTCTTTCCCCATTGCTGAAATTAGAGAAGGACCCATAACAATAACTATCCTACAACTCTTCATTATAGACTATGGGCCGTTCACAAGAGAATGGGCTGGCTGTCTAAAGCCATACATTAGTGTTGTTAATCAAAGACATCTGGCTGGATTTGTTTGTAGACAAAACATTTGGCCTGTATTATCACATACTAGAGAGGAGGTTTCAGACAGTGTGAGGTGACCTTATTTGTTGCAGACCTTCCTGGGTTCAATATTCCTGACTGCTTTATATGTACCTTACATGTTATCTCTGTAGACTTGAGCACTATGTTTAGACTGAGTTATTTTATCTCAGCTCCAGTAAAGGTATCACAGTGGGTGCAGATCTGAGAAGGCTGTGTGGTCACTTTCCTTTATTTGTTTTAGCCATCAAACCACTTGCCATATTATTGACATCTGGATTAGGGTACTACCATTTGGGGGAAGGAAGAAGAACTGCAATAGGGTAAGCAAGCTCTACATGTGGAGAATTTAATTATGTTGCTCAGAGACCCTGTCCTTTCAATCCCTAGGGTATGAACCATATTTTAATCCTGGCAAAGAATATCTAGCTGTAAGGTTAACCCACCAGATCAGTCATTCTTACTAGTCAGTTCAACTCTTCTCATGTTTTTATAGGCTGCTATATCTTTACCTGAAGTACCCTGAATTACAGCTGTAACTTGGACAGGGCAAATGAGGGGGGGGGGCTGTCTAGAGTGCAAGCTGTTATGCAGCGCAATCTACAGTTGATGATGGGGTGCAAGTGAAGTACTAACATTCATTAAGAAGCTGCATGTGATACTGTGGCTTCTTAAATGAATGCATTTTGTAGATGAGTTTGCATATTCTGTTTGCTATTGTTAAGGCAGAGCAGGTTTCTGTTGTTTTTGTTGGACCTCAAATTCAAGTTGAGGAGGTGCTAGTTCAGAAGACTTCCCAGAATGCCCAAAAATCTACATATGGTTCTGAGGTTAAATATTTGGATCTTCATTTATCTGTGACTCCAGCAGTTACAAGAGATCTTAACAGGACAGTTGAGCTCTTTAGGCTATACTTTCCATAAATTTTACAACCTGGCATGACTGGAAGCAAATGTATGAACTTAGTGCTCTACTCGTCAAGATGAGTCTAAATTCTAAGCAACTGTTTATTCTTCACACCCTCCCCCTAACCAGTACTTAAGGTGCTGTTGAAATGGGATAGGAACATTTTAGGATTTCTATGGTTTCTCCTTAAGGCCTTGCTCAGCAGAATATTTGACCAGCATACCTTATTCCTTTTTGTTTACTCATACTTTTGCGTTTTACCGGATTGTTTTGTGTTTCCTTATTTTTTTCTCATTTCAGTGTGTGACTTACAGTTGTATGACTTGTCATGACTATGATGTTTAATGTGTACATATTTACATCAGTGTTGTATGTTTGTACAATAAGGAACTGTGCTGGCAGAGTTCATTGCAAGTTAATTGGCAGGACTTAATGATACCCTAAATATCAAACATTTTTCTTCAGTCTAAGATTGTCAAGCCTGCCCTGTGAACATCTTAAAAATTGTGGTCATGTAAAGCGTTTGTATTATGTGATTAACTAGGATTTATTTGTCAAACGCACACATGTTAAAAGAAGTACTGTGGTCAGTCTGTTCTGAGTTGAGTTGCTGTTGTACTTTTATTTTGTTTTTGTACTCTGCTTCATTGTGATAACTGTTCTTAGTAAGGAAAAAAAGTAGAAAGTATTTGGGCCAGATAATGTCCAGCTATAGTACTTAACCTTATGTGTCTAAATCTACAGTAGGTGTCAGCAGTTTATATATTCTATAATCCCAAAAATGTAAGGAGCATGTTTTAAATTTTCTGATGCAGCCTATTGTATTTGCATGTAGTATAAGCTGCGGTGGTGCAGCGGTAGCATAGTCGCCTCACAGCAAGAGGTTCTCCCGTTCGATTCTCGGCTGGAGCACCTTCTGTGTGTAGTCTGTATGTCCTCCCCGCAGTCGAGTGGCATTCGAAAGATATGTGTGAATGGCTGTGCCTTCATTAAAGGTTGGGCACCGGGCTGGCACCTCAGCACCATAAAAATCAACTGACAATCATTAGCAGATCGGCGTTCCGCTGTGGCGACCCCTAACCGGGAAAAGCCAAAAGAAGAACATGGTTTCTCCTTAAGCTTCATGCAAGCCCAGCACCTTATTGCTGTTTAAAGAGGGGGGAAGCCTTCACATTTCTAGTGTTAGGAGAATCGCATTACATTGATAGCAGGGAGCATGCACTGTTTTTTTATCCTAGTGGATTCAGTTCTGCTGTATTTGGTGGGTCTATCCAAAGGAAGCCAGTTCATACCACTATATACATTTCTGTTAAGGGCTTTTACCCTGTGATGTAATAGGTATTTTAAAATCAAATAGTTTTTCACAATTGATGAAGGACTTGGTGTGATCCTGTAACTTGCTTACACTTTCATACAAAATGGGTGGAGACTCTAAGCTTCTTACACAAACTGACAGGGTGTGGTTCATGTACAACTCATTTCTTTAATCCTTGTTGGAGCATTTATGTAACATTCAGTTTGAGGAAAATGAATTACACTAATGATTAACTTTATGATTATAAATTTATGATTATTGCAAAACATCTTACCTATTACTTTTTGTCCATAGGAGGCAGGCAAGACAAGACTATCCTCATCTGAGGACCCGGTACAGCATTTCCTTAGGGAAAAAAAATATTTTTTATGTGAGTAACACATTACAAGTCAAATAAATGTGGGTAAAAAGTTAAAACATAAAATGCTGACACATTATGAATATTTATGCACCCTGGATGAATCTAGTTCAGCCTGGCCACTGCAGTGATACTTTAAATAATAGCCTGAAAGCACCATCGAGCGGGCATGTAAAATGACCCATTGTCTATAAGAAAACAGATTACAGTTTAACAAGCCTCAAACCTAGAAAACTAACTTAAAAGAAAATTATAAAAAGATCTGTTATGCATCTTTGTCTATTGCAGCACTGTATCTTTCATTATTGCTTCAGATTAAATAAAGAATAAATGCTAGATTAGGCATTCCAGTAAAACTCATTGTCTCATCCATCAAGCTGTACTAGGAGAGAAGCATTTCAGATGGACTCTTCGACCAATACACATGCTCTTTGGGCTGGTTGAAAATACTCTCCAATTTCAATTCCTGTAGATAAAGTACCTTTAGCAGATGAAAAGGAAATGCTGTTACATAAGACAGCATTGGAGAACACATTATATTTCATATGCAATTATATAATAAGATTACAGCAGTTGAACTATTGATAACTGAAAAGAAAATCGTTGTGGTCTGAAAACACTGAGCATGAAAACGTATTGTTTACTTTTTGCTGGTTTAGCCTTAACATAATTGAATAGTAAATTCAAACTATGTTAATTATAATCCAGTAACCTCACCAGCCTTGCATTCAAAGCTATGGAATGTATCATAGCAGAACTCATTTGTGCAGACACAGGCAACTTAATTGATCTAGGACCTAGTCATGTCTGGTCTTCCTTAGGGCAGATCCTGTCTTCTTAACCTATTAAACTTTGAAAAAGGTGACATAGACTGCAGACAGTGGTCACTTTGTGCACACTGCTTATTTTTAACTGGCCAAGGCTTTTGACCCTATCCCTCATGCTGGTATTATTGAAAAGTTAGACAAACATAATGTCAACCTCTGCATTGTCCACTAGATTGCAAGCTGGCTATCCAAGAGATCCCAAGTTGTGAAAGCTGCTGGTTCCCTCTCTAAATGTAAAATTAATGGGTACCATGGGGATCAGCACTGGGACATCTTCTGTTTGGCATTTTTTTTCGTTCAATCAGGCCATTATCTCAGATGTGTGGTTGACCAAGTTTGCAAATAACTGTAAACTGAGCACTGCCATCTGTTAATACTAAACTACAACAAAAAGGGCTGGAATATGCAGATATCTGTTGGACTGAAAATGGTCTCAAGCTAAATGCAAAAAAATTTCTGCATAGTAGTGTTTGACAAAAAAGTTGCTCCACCTATACGTTATAAGAGGCAATGCTCTTCAAACAGATAGAGTCATGAGAAACCGGGGCCCTTAATGTGGAGAATTCTCTCTCTCTTTTTTGATCTTCATATTTTCCCCACTGGCCCAGTTAATTTCTAAGGGAATATATTCAAGATTTAAAGACATAAACTTACCACTGTATTCCTCCTTTATCAGACCCATCATTGAATACAGTGCTGCTTTTGGTATCCACAAATCCAAGGATATCACTCAATTGGAAAAGCCCCAATGATCTTTAACCAAATAATTAAGGGTCTTAAATCCTTCACCTATCTCAATAGATTAGCATAACTCTCCTTATACTCACTAGCCTCCGTACTGCTCTGAGATGATCACCTGTCTCGCTTTTTCAGCCATGAAAGACCCATTCCTTTTTGACCTCCTATTTCTTCACAAAACCAGTGGTCCCCAGGCTATGTAATAAGTTAGCACTAAAGGTAAAGCAAACTACTACTTTCTGTGCCTTTAAGGCTAGTCTTGACGACAGGATGGGTAGATATAAATTTACAGGAGGGTTAGCATGTATGACCCTGCTTGATTTGGGAGGTGAGCACTATTAAGTGCTCATAAAGGTTGGTAACAACTTTTAAGTTTATCTGCTTTAAGGTCTTTGTGGCTAGGCCTCTTATGGTCCCTGTGGGCACTTGGCTAGTATTGTTTCTGTATTCCTATAAAGTATTTTGTTACTGAGATGATTGCTTGCCACCACAATCTGCATTTTATTTTTTGGTTTACGAAAACATGCTGGAAGTTTGTTGTCTCACTAATGTAAGTTCATGCTGCCTGCTTGGGTCTTGGCTGAAAGTGTAGTATGCATGCATTGCTGGTAAGTCTGCAGCATTAAGAAGAAATGAGCAAGTGGTATTCTCCTTCCCTTCACAGGTAGCATGGTGGGCACAGCTGCTGCTTCTCACCTTCCCAATTGAACATTCCATTCTAGCATGTGGATGCTGTCTGGCTAGGGTTACACATCATGTTCTCCAAATATGCACCTTCTTTTTTAATTTATTTTATTTATTCATTTTTAGCAGGCATTCTATTTAGAATGGAGAAGCGCTGCAGAAAAAACAGGACTGATTAACTAGCAAAGAAAAAGTATTATTTAGTTAAAGTTAAACGTAATGTAGGAAATCATTTGAAAAAAAGTTTATGAGTTTGTTTCAGTTCAGAGCTACCTGCTAATTAAATGAAATTTTGTTTTGTATAAAGGAAAAAGAGGAGCAGGAGCATTGACACATATCACTGAGATGTAGTTTGAGCTTTGTTTTAAAACATCTTATATTTTCTGTCTTATGTTCATAGGTTGGTACTAGGCTATCGGCCCTAGGGCCTATACAAGCCTTAGCCATAACAATTCACTGGATATTTCTTCCCACAATATGTGTAGTGGTGTAGAGTTCCATAGCTTGAATGCAAAACTGGAAAAAAGGCATTCCCAGCAGAACTGTGAGATTTGGGAATGGAGACAAGACATTTGTCTTTGAAACGTAGATGCTTGTTGATATAGGCCCTTTGGAGAAGTTTTTTTTAGGAAGAAGTTTTATCTGGTTGATACTGAAGGTTGTGGACAGCTACTAGTTGCATGACAGTAAGCTGATGTGGCTGTTGTAGTAAACTTAATTGTTTACATACTGTACAGTGAAGGGATTTGTTTAATGTGTTGATATCAGATGTGATTTTATTATAGCAATGTTCAATTTTTGATAGCTGTGGGATTTGTGACTTTGTAAAAGTGGAAGTTGCATGAAGGAAGCTGGGAAGTAAGTTATCAGAAGCTGTGGTTTTCCTTCTAATATTTATGGGAAAAGGCTTGGTTCGGCACAGCAGGCCGAGTTGTTGATACTGTTTTAATGGTGGCTTGAAAGTGGAAGTCAGATGCCTTTCAACTATCCAGTTTTTGGAAGGTCTTTGCTAATGCATTCTCAACTGTTTGCTCTGTCCCCAATAAATCTGGAAAACATTTCAAGAAGTTCTGAAATGATATTACCAGCATTTAAAAAGTATCCTTAATCTGTGTCCTTTTCCCCAAATTATTTTTCTGCTTGTCTGTAACTCTCTTTCAGTAAAAGTGGAGAGGTATTTGACTTTATTTTGCATGGGTGACAAGCTCAGTGTTGTTGTTGTTGACTGATATGATGGTGAATATTTTGCTTTCAGAGTGTGTCTTAAGAGTGAATAGAATTAATTTTATCATTTTTGAATTGAGGGGTTCAGCAGGAGTTGAGAGTGTTTTAGCCATGATGGTATTGAGGAGAAAGACTATTGGGTTTTGAGTTTAATTCCTATATTTTGCGGGCTGAGCAGCTCAAGATAGAGTCATCTGTGTTTTGGATTAAAGAAATATGGATTGCAGCAGGGGAAGTATCATTTGACCTGTCTGAGATGCTTATTTCTTTTGGCTCTTAACAGACAAGTAATTATTTTATATTACTTTCTAACAGATACCTTCTGCCCCATTCCTCTGTGAGAGATTATCTGCTACATGATATGAAGATGGAAGGAGTTTGGAGGGAGCAGAATTGGAGTCCAAAGTCTAACCTGTATTGTGTTTCTGGAAGAAGATGCCATTAGGAAAATCAGTAGGTTGGGATCTATGATGAAGCAATGCAAACAGAAACATTGCATAGTGTTACATCAAATCAGGATCTTATGAAAAAGAAAAAGAAAAACTCACAAACACAGCCATAAGAAACAAAAAGCACTTTTGCAGGGTGTAAGCACCCCCACACCCTATGTGCGGGTCTTTGCATCCCACATGTTTTTACTTAAATATACTAACTCCATGATCACATAATCGCAGAGAGTGGGTAAATACCTTGGTAATAAAACATTTTTCTTGCTCCCTGTCTGCAGCATTCCTATCCAGAAACAGTACAGTCAATCTGCACCAATAGTTTTAAAAAGGCAACAGGAAAGGACACACTTTCCTTTCTTACATCCATTCCTTCCAAATCAAACCATGCTACCAAAACCCAAACACACATAACTGCAAGCCTTCGGAAATCATAACATCAGTACTTGCTGTTACTGTAAATTGAAGTATGTGCTCCAGTGATCAAAGGTTTAGCTAACATGACTGCAAAGAGAAGCCGTGCTCTCATGGGTGGGAGCTACGGCTGCTGTGTCGGCCCCACATGTAAATAAATGAACAGCATTTTGTTAATTGCTCTCCTTATTCGGTTGTGTTTTGCAAGCTGTTAACAGTAGCATTAGCTTTACCTTAACAGGAAAAAAAAAAACAACTCCAGGCATAGTCTACATGTAAAAAAAAATGCTATTATAAATGAGCATGCCTTTTTATCGAAAACATTCACTGCAGAAGGTGTCTCAGCTGTCCCTGTTGCCAACTCATCTTAATGGATTCACATCTCATTCATTTATTTTAAACTCGATAATTTTCTAAGGGAAGTAACTCACCGTAATCAATTGTAGAAGCTCAGAGTATGCTGCTTGGGATAAAATTAAGATTTCTATGATGTCCTCACTCCTCAGTTAGTCCTTGAAATGGCATCAGCTTGCCTGAGTGCATAATAAATCTTGATTTCTATGGCTGGACCTCACCACCACTATGACATTTTTATCAGGATTTATACTTTGCCATGTGAAGGCAAAACAGCTAGTAAACTCACCAAGTTAATCAACCATTTAGTATTCATTTTACAGTCCTGCACTGGGAGAGAAAGAGAGAGACAGAGAGAGTGTGCATGCATGTGTGTGTATATGTGTTTTGGGGAGAAATTCATAAGACATAGAGTCTGGTATTGTGGGGAATTATTGTATTAGAGCTAGCAGCAAATCACTGAGTAGAATGAGAGATAACAGCAATCTTTGAAACAGTCAAAAAGAAAAGTGCTTGGGTGAGTAGCCAAGCTTCCTAGTGATATACATATATATATATATATATATATATATATATATATATATATATATATATATATATATACACACACACACACACACACACACACACACACACACATATATATATATATATATATATATATATATATATATATATATATATACACACACACACACATATATATATATATATTCACACACACACACATATATATATATATATATGTGTGTGTGTGTGTGTGTGTGTATAGCTTTTTTTATTCCTACTGATGTGAATTGAGTTCCTCAAGCTGTTGGTAGTTCCCATTTAACCTACAAACATTCCCCATTTGTGCCTGCATTATTACACATTTCAATGATTAGAGTGATTCATTAATACAAGAACTGACCATTCATGTTAGTACCTTGCCATAATAATTCCTGCATTTTATATCTCATGTAAGTGATTTATTTTTGATGAAAGGTATGTGATAGTCATTTCACTGATATTCACAAAACACAGAGTTTGATCCAATTCCTTTATAGCACTGGGGATACACTTGTTAATGTATGAGCTGTTCTCAAACTCTCTTTCTCACTCGCATTACCCACCTTCAGGTCAGGATGGACTGCATGTCTGGTTATATGATTGAAATAAAAAAGAAAAGTAAATTCAATTATTTGTTGATTGTGAACTCATTAAAATGTAATGTTATATTTACTTAGCAGTTTTGCATAAAGAGATAAAATGGCAGGTTTCTGCAGTGTTTATATCCAGAACCAGTTTCGTTTTGAAAGAATCTCAAAGTCACTTCCTATCTAAAGTGCATTATATAATTAGATACAGCAAAGAACAGTGCAACTGCACAATGCAAAATATGTAGATTAGTGCAGAATGTGGATTTCACTTTTATTGCATTAAGGTGGTCACCTTTGCTGCCATAATTCCATTTTTTTTCTTTCCTTCATGAGGAAATGTCCCTGGCCATGTCTGGCAATCACTGATAGTTCTAATTAAGCACCTTAGAGGGTTAAAGACTGGATGAATATTCTTTTTCAAGAAGAAAAATCAAATACATGGTAAAAAGATATAGCCAAGTTCAGCAAAGGATCAGGTACAGCTTGAAGGCTGCATATTACAATGCAAGGTATACAAGTGGCACAACATACTAAAACACATGTATAAACCTTCCACTTCCTTTGCACTAAACCTGCCATGCCTCCTAACATTCTCCTACCAGATGGGGACATCCACCCCAACCCTAATCCACCAACTCCATCCAACCCTACTAACTTCATCTCATTAGATAGTCACATACTCCTAACCTCCCCATCAAAACTCCTTTCCATCTACTCTATAAACCTGCAAAGCCTTCACAAATAAAATTACAGATTTACATGCATGGATTGCCAGCTATTCTCCCCACATATTAGCCCTAACAGAAACATGGCCCAAACCCCATATTACAAATGCAGAAATCCTTCCTCCAGGGTATAACATATTCTGGCAGGACAGACTGTCCAAAAAGGGTGGTGGTGTAGCTATCTTATACTCAGAAACATCTTAACCTTACCCCCCTCTCAATCCTCCCTCCCAGATTTCTCTCCTGCAGAACTCATCTTCCTTAGCTGCTACCTTAATCCACATAAGAAAATTGCAATTGCATCTGTCTATACCCCTTCTAGTAATAATATTGCAATACTTGAATCTGTACTATCCTGGACTTCCCAGAATCTATCATATGAAACAGTACTACTTGGAGATGTCAACATTGACTGGAACAAGCTCTCGCCCCTCTCCCCTAGTCTTAGTATTAACCTTTGTGGATTTAGCCAACTTATTTCTACTCCATACTAGACTGGATCTTACCCTCCAATCCTAATCAATACCAGAAGCCCAGTACTCTACCTGACTCTTTAAGAGATCACCTCCCAATCTCTATACAAAGGATACCACCTCATACCTCTAAAACCCATCTTTATAGAGACTGACGAAACCTCTCAAATTTCAATGCAGAGAAGTTCAACGAACTATTGTCTCCCATAGACTGGTCCCACCTTTTCAACCTTCCCCTAAATGACACTGTTCGTGAATTTAATAACATTTTTCTACACATCCTAACTACTCTCGCTTCCATAAGAACAAGTAGAATGAAATCTAATCCTGCACCCTGGCTCTCCAGACATACCCTCTCCACCATGAAACTCAGGGACTCCACCTGGAAAAAATGGTCAGAGTCTAAATATCCCTCTCTCTTCCTCAAATTTAAAGAACTAAAAAACCTTACAAAAAAAAACCTCATTGTCCAAGACAAGAAAAATTACTGCCTAGAGGCTCAATCCACCCATACTTCCAACCGTAACAAATTTTGGTACTCCATAAGTAATATTCTCTAGCTAGGAAAACCTTCTACCTCTAACCGTTTCCCTGATAAATCTCCTATAGAAATAGCATCCCTAATAAACAACTTCTTCATAGACTCAATCTGCAAACTAACCCCTCTTGACACCAACAATTCTCATACCCCAACTCCTATCTCCACCAACCCCCCACTCCATCTTTTCCCTGAAACTGGTTCCCACAACCTACCTAAAATCCCTTCTGCTGAAGCTTTAAGCCATGCTCTCCCTTATTTGACAATTTACCTCCCCATTTCTCAGACTTACGGCAAATACAATAGCTTATCCAGTATCCATCCTTATAAACCTCTCCATTAAAGAATCCATAGTCCCAGACATCTGGAAATCTTTCTATACAATTCCATTTCATATAGGAGGTAACTCCACTGACCCAGCTAATTTCCACCCTGCAACCGTCCTCTCACCTCTTTCTAAAATCCTAGAAAAGTGCATTCACTCTCAGCTTCTCAAATAACTTATCCCAGGAAAATCTCCTCACCCCCTCTCAACACAGATTTAGGCCCCACCACAGCACCTCCACTGCCCTTCTGTTTTTTTATACAGACCATAGCCAAAGCTAGGGATGACAACAAACTTGTGTCATGCCTATTCCTTGACCTCTCTAAAGCTTTTAACACGGTCTTCCACCCTAATCTTCTTAACAGACTAACCAAACTCAACCTCTCTGCTTCTACTATTAACTGGTTCTCTAGCTATCTCACTATCCAGCAGCAATCTGTTAGATGGCTGTCCACCTGCTCTCCCTTCTTACCTATCAGCACAGGTGTTCCCCAAGGATACATCCTAGGCCCCCTTCTCTTTAATATTTTTACTAATAACCTTCACTCCTCTTGCTGCACATCTACACTAATCCAATACGCAGATGACTCTACTCTTATCACTCTCTCCAACAACCCTACTGAGCTCCACTCCCAGACACAAACCTCATTTAACACCATTGAACACTAGCTAATCACTAACCAGCTTATCCTTAACCCCCCAAAAAAAAACAAGCTACTCTTCTTTCTCCCCAAATCAATGGCCAGTCTTAGGACATCCTTCTCTATCTCTTCCCTAGATAGCACGATAATTCATTCAGATTCTCTTACCAAACTGCTGGAGGTCACTATTGATGATCAACTGAAATTTGACATTCACATAGAACAGTCCATAAAAAAGACCAACCAAAAACTTAGACTGTTATACAGATACAAAAAATTCTTACCTATTGTTTGTAGGACCTCCCTTGCCCAAGCCTACCTCCTCCCTTGCCTGCTTTATGCCTCCCCTATTTTTATTCAACTCCAACAAACATTTTAACTATCTCAATCAGACATGCAACCACATAGCTAGATTTGCCTGCAACCTCCCATACAAATCCCACCATTCCCTTGCCCTCAAACAACTTTGATGGCTTGAATTCCCTCAACTTCTACTACTACCTCAGCTTGAAATGACACATTCTTTACTAAATAACCTGCCAACTGCCCCTCCCTGTCTAACCTCTTATACGCTTGCAAACCTTGATCCATCTGCAGTACTGACTAAAACCTACTGGACACCTACAGACCCAGTAAAACCGTAGGCAAATTACTTTACAAATGCTCTGTTTCAAACTTGGAACAAGCTCTCTAATCATCTATGCTCTATCCACTCTCCCAATATTTTTAAAAGAGAACTGAAGAGTTACCTGGCCAACTCTCCATCTTGTACCTGTCACCACCCCACCTAACTATAACCCACCCAATTTTTCTAGATCATAAATTTACTTGTTGCTTTTATATCCAGCTATTAATTGTTGATTGTCCTTATTTAATGACTTCATGATACTATGTACATTATATCTTTTATATCACTTATGCATGTATTGTATACCTCTGTAGATACTTTGCACCACATTTATTTGATTCTAATGAATGTAGTATTGCTATAAATTTTTAACTTGTATTTTTGATATGGAGCTTTTCTCCTCGGGTCTCCACCAAAAATGGGCCACCAGCCCAGTGGACCAACACGGTTAACAAAGGACAAATAAATAAATAAATAAAATAAAGGCATACAGGATATTCATGTGAAGACAGCAGTCTGGGAGGCTGACAAGTATGGGGTGGTTATAGTGCTGTAGATACAACACAGATAAGGGTACGATATGAAACACAGTCAGACACAGTGCAAAATCTAGAAATGAATCATGCTCCAGTAAAGGCCATACATACAGTGACACAGCCAGCATATAGGTGTTGCATACTGTGATTGGTCAGGAAGAGATATACAACAAGCAGACACAGACACACGCACAGACATGCACTCGCACTCTAGGGGACCATATCATTCTGACATCCAGCCAAGGTTCCAGAAGGTCCCACACAATTTGATTCATAATTTAATTCATTCTGCTAGAGGAAGTCATGCACCTACGCTATGCATAACAGTTACACTAAGGCATCCACATGACACCTGCTAGCTCACTACCACAACCTGCATCTCCAGCATTACTAAGGTGCACACCTAACTCAGAAGTGAAGGTGGACTGGCTGACTTGTAAATACTGAAAAAAGCCACAGAATTAGTATTACCTGATATGCAAATAATGCAAGATGCCTTACATACTTGGCTGTTGACATAAGCTTTACTGACAGTAAACCAACAATGTGATAATGTTTTCATGAGATTCTTTATCTGAAAAGCAATCTAAAACATGGCAAGTGTTAATATAACTAGATAGCTGCTCGTATTCCCAGAGTGTGAACGTCCCAACATCTCAAAGTCCCTGAAACTTCTTGAACAGTCCCCTGTCCTAGCAGAGAGCTCTTTTTGCTCCCAATGACAACTGTACAAATCGGGATAAACTGATACCAAAACACAATTCATAAGAAAAGAAGTGTATATTCACAGTTTATAACATTATAGAAAGTCTCGTTCTTTTAACGATATGGCAGTGGTTATAAAATTAATGCATTGGTGTATGCCTCGCTAGGGACGACAACTGTGTGGTTTAAATTTTTTTCCCCTTTCCATACAGATAATCTAAACCCTGTGCCTTACAGTTTATTTCTCATTAATAACTAAGTGCATAGATTATTTGTTGCCCAAGCATAAATACAACTTGCACTTATTTTTGTCTTTCACATTCTGGGATTGTCACACAACTGCCTTTCTTATCTTAAAGAACTATACTGATTATTTCTTGTTATCCCTGTTTTTGTGGTTGGGGTTTACTAATTCATTGTAATTGGCCTGTACCATTCCTGTTATGCACCTCCCCTGCCCCTGTAATGTCCTGTAGTTTTATAAACTTCAGAAGCCATATTTGAATTTACCATAACAGCTGCACATATTCCTAGTGTGTGTGTTTCCAACAGTAAGTGATTTCTGTTGATACAAGTCTCTTTTTGTAGCTATTTTTTGCTGTATACTAGCTTTTATTTTTGCAGTACTAAAATATGTAGTATTAATCCGGGTAATTGCATAAAACGATTGGCTACATAATAATGTGTACTCGGTGAATGCTAGTAGTTCCATGGTTATGTTATTTGAAGGCCGGGAGGATTTTTGACCTAATTCTCAACTCATTTTTCACTCTTAACTAGTACTTACCAAGGAATTGTAACGTAATTTATGGTCATATCTTAGCTATTTAAACCTAATAATTTATTTGATGAAAGCATTATCTGAATATGTGTGTACACAGACCAGTGAAACTCTATGACATTCCTAGTTACCTTGTGCTGCCGCATCTGCTTATCAAATATCTACTTGTATAATGGTGTTTCTTAACAGCTAGAGACCCTAAATCTGTACCTTGTCTGCATGCTGCAGTATGCATCTAGTGTAGTTGTTATGTTTGTATTGCATTACCTACTGCACCCTTGTGCAGGATTGTAATATAATTGAAATACATGTAATGCATTTAGTTAATACAGTATTGTAATTTAGCCTCTTTATTTCCTTTGTCTTCCCACTCATTGTCCTTCCCTTTCACTCTTTTTAGTCTCAAAGTCCCTGAAACTTCTTGAACAGTCCCTCACTCCAGCAGAGTGCTCATTTCACTCCCAGCGGCAACTCTACAAGTTAGGATAAACTGATACCAAGATACAATCCATAAGAAAGGAAGTTCTCAAAGTCCCTAAAACTTCTTGAACAGTCCCCCATCCCAGCACAGAGCTTTTTTCGCTCCCAGCGACAACTCCACAAGTTGGGATAAACTGATACCAAGATACAATCCATAAGAAAAGAAGTGTATGTTCATAATTTATAACATTATATAAACTCCCGTTCTTTTAACGATACGGCCGTGGTTATAAAATTAGTGCATTGGTGTACACCTTGCTAGAGACAACAGCTGCGTGTTTTAAATTTTTTTCTCCCTTCTCATATAGATAATCTAAACCCTACACCTTATGGTTTATTTCTCAGTAATATCAAAGTGCTTAGATCATTTGTTGCCCAAGCATAAATACAACTTGTACTTATTTTTGTCTTTCACATTCTGGGATTTTCACACAACTACCTTTCTTACCTTAAAGGACTACACTGATTATTTCTTGTTATCCTTGACATCTGGAAATCTTTCCACACCATACCATTACACAAAGGAGGTAACTCCACCAATCCATCAAATTATAGACTGATAGCCATTTTCTCTCCACTCTCTAAAATTCAAGAAAAATGCATACATAAACTATCTACTTGACAAAAACATCCTGACCCATACTCAACATGGCTTCAGGTCAAACCATGGCACATCCATCGCCATTCTGTCTTTTACACATACTGTCACCGAGGCCAGAGACAAAAACCTACTAGTGTCATATCTTTTCCTTGACCTCTCCAAAGCTTTTGACAGACATCGTCTCTCACTCTAAACTACTAACTGAACTAGCTGATCTCAACCTCATCTCCTCTGCTGTTCTCTGGTTCTCTAACTACCTTTCAACTAGACTACAGTCAGTCAGATGGCTTTCTGCCTGCTCCCCTTTCATACCCATCCAGACGGACATCCTCCAGGGCTCTATTCTGGGACCTCTTCTTTTTAACTTCTTCACAAACTACCTCCACTCTTCTGTACCTTCGCCTCCCTGATGCAATACGCAGATGACTCTACCCTTATCTCCTGCTCTGATGACATCTGTCACCTCCACTCAATCACTTAAAACACAGGACCCGACCCAGTTTGGCTTCGTCAAGGGAAGATCATGCCTTTTGAACTTGGTCGACTTCTTCGAAACAGTCACCAAGGCCATTGATGAGGGAAAGGCAGTCCATACAGCCTACCCTGACCTTGCAAAGGCTTTCGACACAATACCCCACTCGGGTATTGTAGAAAAACTTACCAGCTTAAATGTAAACCCATATGTCACAAGATGGGTTGCAAACTGGCTTAAGGACAGAACCCACAGGGTTAGAGTTGCTGGCGCTATGTCAGACTCCAAGCCGGTCACAAGTGGTGTCCCACAGGGCTCGGTCCTTGGCCCCTATTGTTCGGCATCTACTTCTCAGAAGTACAGGCCAACATGGGAGGACTTTGGCTGACAAAGTTTGCAGACGACTGCAAACTGGGCCATAGTGGAAAGTGCATCGGACACGGATATCCTTCAGAAGGGACTCACGGAAACAGATAGCTGGTGCCAGAGCCATGGCCTGAAGTTAAACGCCAAAAATGTATAGTCATACCCTTCGGAAAAACAAGGTAACCCCAAGCTACCATATAGGTGGCAATCCACTAAGCACAGAAGAGGTTATCAGGGACCTGGGGACCCAGGTTGACAGTGGCCTTTCTTTTGACACTCACGTTGCTAAAGTGGTTAGAAAGACCTTCTACATTGCCCACCTGATCATGAAGGGATTCACATCCAGATCTAGTGAGGTCATTGTTCCCTGTACTCTTCACTTATCAGACCAATGATCGAGTACAATGCCCCATTCGGGATGTATCTCGCCCGACATCTGCAGCAATTGGAGAGACCCCAAAAGTTCCTCACCAAAAGGATAAAGGGACTCCAAAATCTGTCATATGCTGCCAGATTGAAGAAACTCCAGCTCTATTCAGTCGCATACCATCTGCTCAGAGGTGACATGTGCCTGACATACAAGGCCATGTCCAACCCGGAATTAATGGACATGCTCCACCTCAAAAAATCCAAATCCACCAAAACCACTAGAGCAAGCGACTTAAACCTTAGCACGGATATAAATAGGACGTGCTGGAGGGATAGATTTATCACTCAGAGACTCCCTATGCTGTGGAATAGAGTCCCGGTCCATGTGAGGCAGAGCACCTTGCTGGCTGTGTTCAAGAGAAATCTTGACCTGTGGATGGGAGATCATAGGTTTATCCCGGGAATCATCTCTGTGTCACTGCTGGACAGAGGCACAACAAACTAATGGGCACAGTATTTTTTCATATAAGGGGTGGCGTAAGCCACAAAAATTTGGGCTAGGCTTATAAATGCCTTAGGGCAGATAGCCTAGTATAAACCTATGAACCTATGAACTATTTTATAATGTTGAACAACGGCTGTCCGATTACCAGCTCATCGTAAACCTCCCAAAAAACAAACTCCTTGTTTTCCTCCCTAAATCTCTCTCCCACCATAAAAGCACATTTTCCATCTCCACACATGACAATACCCTTATCAAAGTGGATTCTCATACTAAATTTCTGGGAATTATAATTGATGACCAATTACAATTTGACCTCCATGTTCAACACGGTATTAAAAAGACAAATGAAAAAAATGGGTCTTCTCTATTGAAATAAAAAATTCCTTGCCTCTAACACCAAACCCTCTCTGGCTCAGGCTTTCCTCCTACCTTGTCTTCTGTATGCCTCTCCTATACTCACATTCCTATAGTGTACCCTAATAATGAAACTGGAACAAACTTATAACAACATTGCTCGATTTGCCAAAAATCAACCATATAAATTCCATCACTGCCTTGGTTTAAAACAGCTTCAATGGCTAGAGTTCCCCCAATTTCTTCTTCTTACCCAGCTGCAGTTCACTCGTACCTTAATAAACAAACCCTCAGCATGTCCTGCTCTTGCCTCTCTTATATCCCTCTACAGCCCTGCTCGACCTCTACACAGCTCAGATCAACACCTTCTTAATATCTATAAAACCAACAAAACTATTGATAAACTTCTGTATAAAAGCACAGTGTCCCAAGTCTGGAAAAACCTCCCACCAAATTTTTAAAACATCAATTGTACAACCCGTTTCAGAACTGAACTTAAAAACTACCTTCTTAATTCTAGCACCTACCCATGCCAGGACCCTACTTAATACCACCCCCCTCTCTGTACCACTTATCATTCTCAATCTATCTGCCTTCCAAGACTTATACTCTCTGTAATTGTAACACTATTCATGCATTTATTACTAATCTGGCTCTGATTGTTGTAATATGTATAATTTACTAGCATGAACCTAATTCGGTATCTCACTCAGCTTATTATTTCTGCATTTAATTTGTCATTTAACTACTGTTACTGTAAATATGTGCAATGATGTGACTATATTATTCTTCTTGATTGTGAATGCAATTTTTTCTTACCTATGAATGTATGATATAACTTTGTAATATTCTTATTCTTTGCTATTAATGTCCTGTATTTTTTTCTGAAGCTTTTCTCCTCAGGTCTCCACTGAAAACAGGCCTTTTGGCTCACTTGGACTAACCCAGGTAACAGACGATAAATAAATAGGCAGCATTACTTAGTAAGTAGCATATGCAAACTGGGAGCCATTATCTATTCTCCAACTGATGTAGGCATTCTACAAAAAAGCCTCACGGACACCAGTGACTGGTGCCAGAACCATGGCCTTAAGCTCAGTGCCAAAAAGTGCATTGGCATTCCCTTTGGGAAATATTCGGTGCCCATGAACTACCTCATAGGTGGTAGTCCACTAAACCAGAAGACACAGGAATTAGAATGTGCAAGATGCTCACTTGACATACCAGCAACTATAAAATGGCACACTTATGCCAATTACCTTACCAAACGTTATCAAACGTACATCCACAGTTTATCCACGAAAAATCAACGAAGAATACAGACAGGTTAATACAATCAAGGTAAGCGCTTTCATCCAAACCAAATGAAAGCACTTCATCAGACAGTTACAAACCATGAAAAGCCAGTATAACTTATTCAAACAAAAATTACATCACTTCCCCTAATAACCATTTAAAGACATTCTCCCCATTAACACTTCCTATACATTACTATTATAGTAGATAAAATTAAGTTCACAACCTATCATACATATTTTAAAAATACAAATTACATATGCTAAACACAAAAATTATACTTAAAAAGTTTATAAGTGTTTAAGTTATCTTTCTAAAGCTTTTAAACATAAAATACATTTCAAAGAACACTGGTCATTAAGGCCAGGACTGGCAAAAGCATTAACATTGAGCTGCCAATAAAGCTCCCGCTCCTCTAAACGGAGGGGCCAAGGACCTCCTCTGATATACTTGCTAACATTATCAATTATTAGATAGCTGAAAGAATGCCCAGGATTCTCAGAGACATGTTTGGCCTAAGCATTTGTGGTATTGGCTTTCCCAATATTATATTGGTGTTCGTATACTCTCAATTTAAAGTGTCTCTCTGTTTTCCCAATATAGAACTCTGGGCAGCATTGACATAAGGCAATGTACACAATAATTTCACAATTGTATTTACCTCTAACCTGGTATGTTACATTATTAAGAGTAAAAGAACTAGCAACCATCATAAATTTACAGAAATTGCATCTGACACATTTTGTCATTCCCACTTTTAATGGGTATGCTCTAGTGTTATTTTCCAACATATTCTTTAGGTTATTCCCTCTTTTAAAGATCAACCCAGGGCTAGCACTAATTTTTTGTTGGATGAAAGAGTCATCCAACAAGATGCTCCAGTTTTTCAATAGGATGTCTCATACAGACCTAACATCCATAGAGAAAGTGGTAATACATTTAAAAGTGTGGTTATTACCAACCTCATCTACCATGCATCTATTTGGTTCCCCAACCATAGCATCAACCTGACCATTAAATGCCATCCCATTCAGGGGTGATTCCGTTGTTTCTTCCATGGTTTTATTCAGTAAGGCTTGAACCAACCACTAACTCTTTTTTCATAGACTTCATTTATAATGACATCTATTAGTGCTAGGGGGTAGCATCTCTTTAAAAACATGTTTCTAAGAGTCTCACATTCAGACATGAATTCAGAGTCTAGTGTGGTTATCCTAGCAGCCTGTACAAGTTGACCTTTTATTGCCGCTTTTTTCTGGTGAAATGGGTGGGAGCTATTGAAGTGCAATAGTGTATTGGAGTATGTGGGTTTTCTGAAGATCTTAGCTGTATATCTCCCGTTTATAAGATCCTTTGATAATTCAGCATCTAAGTAGGAGATAGTGTCAACCCTAAATTCAAATGTAAATTTAAGGAATGATGTAAATCCAGAAATGGTATTGACAAAGTTTTATGCATCACCTAAATCACCCTGAAAAATGATGGATATGTCATCCAAAAATCTAGTGTACCAGAAAAACCTGTCTATATATAAAGGATTCTTAAGTAAGAATTCCCCCTCCCAATACACCATTACGCAATTAGCAAAGCTACCCCTAGAGGGGGAGCCCATAGCGACACCAGTTTGTTGCAAAAAATATTCACCATTAAAAATCAGCACATTATTATGTAGAACAATTTCCAACAAATATTCTATAAGATCCACCTCGGATGATAGTGCCCATTTTAGGGAAAGAAACTCTCTGACCCAACTGATGCCACGGTCGTGGGGGATCACTGTATAAAGATCCTTGATGTCAATGGTTAGGAATTTGTAATTGCCTTGAAAATTTAAGCTGTTTAAGGATTTTAAGAAATCCCATGAATCCCTGTAAATTTGAGATTTACTACCCAGGAATTACTTAAGTTTCTGATCCGCAAGCTTAGCACATCCATACGTTATACAATTTCTACCATCCACTATAGGTTGGAACGAATGGAGGATGGAATGGAGGGTTTTGCAAGTCTTTGTGGATCTTGAGAAGCCCAAATATTACTGGTGTAAGGGGGGGTCAAGATGGTAAGATAATTCAAGGTTCCCATGTTAATAGAATTATCTATAAATAGGTCATTGATTAAAGACCTAATCTTCTGACAGGCACCATTGAATTTATTTAAGGAAATTTTTAAATAGGTGTCAGCATGTACCATCTCAAGCATTTTATTCCTATAATCAAACTCATTCATAAAAATAAGACCCCTCTTTTGTCAAGTTTTAGAATTCGAATAGTTTGTGTTTTCATAGGTTAGTACTAGGCTAACTGCCCTTGCGAGCTATTTTAAGCCTAGCCAATTATCCCTTGTAAGACTCAAACCCTGCACCTTGTGTTTGTAAGGCAAACACCTTAACCATTAGGCCACCTTCCCAACCCAATAAATCTAAAACATTCCTTTCACTAGCAGATATATCAGGTACATATGTTCTTGGAGGTTGTTTACATAGTAAACTTCTGATGCCTAATTCACAAAGTTTCTCAAACAATAATACTGTGGTGTTCAAGGGTGGATTATATACACTAGAGACATGTAATCCATCATTAATTTATGTGTTCTGACCTAAAAGAAATGTAAGATTTAAGAATAGGACCATTGTGATTAATATGTTCTATCTCCGACCTTTGTTGTTTGTTGTTCTTCTTCTGATTTTGTGTGTTCCAAGAACCTCGGTTTGGCTGACCACCTACGGATACATTTAAATTCTAGTGGTGATTTTCGTATATATAAATATATGGAATTTGACCCTCCTCGTGAACTCATTGATCTGCTAGCAAAGGCACTTTCATTTATGCCCAGTAAAAGGGCAGACTTGGCAAAAACATTGCTGGACTTAAAAATATTTACACGCAAGTTAAATTTTACATTTCTTTTAGATTTATTGAAAACACAAAATATTTGAATTCTAAAACCTGACGAAGGTAGGGGTCTTATTTTTATGAATGAGTTTGAGTATAGGAATAAAGTGCTTGAGATGTTACATGTAATGTATGGATGTGCTAACCTTGTGGATCAGAAACTTAAGAAATTCCTGGGTAGTGAATCCCAGATTTGTAGGGATTCATGGGATTTCTTAAAATCCTTAGCTTAAATTTTCTGGGCAGTTACAACTTCCTAACCATTGATGTCAAGGATCTCTATGCATTGATCCCCACAACCTTGGCATCAGTTGGGTCAGAGAGTTTCTTTCCCTAAAAGGGGCACTATCATCCGAGGTGGATCTTATAGAATATTTGTTGGAAATTGTTCTACACAATAACATGCTGATTTTTAATGGTGAATATTTTTTGCAAGAAACTGGTGTTGCTATGGGCTCTCCCTCTGGGGGTAGCTTTGCTAACTGCATAATGGTGTATTGGGAGGGGGAATTCTTATTTAAGAATCCCTTATAATATAGACAAAGTTTTCTGGTACATTAGATTTTTAGATGACATATTCATCATTTTTCGGGGTGATTTAGATGCGTAAAACTTTTGTCAATATCATTCCTTAAATTTACATTTGAATTTAGCATTGACACTATCTCCTACTTAGATGTTAAATTATCAAAGGATCTTATAAAGGGAGATATAGAGCTAAGATCTTCAGGAAAACCCACATACTCCAATACACTATTGCACTTCAATAGCTCCCACCCATTTCACCAGAAAAAAGCAGTAATAAAGTGTCAACTTGTACGGGCTGCTAGGATGACCACACTAGACTCTGAATTCATGTCTGAATGTGAGACTCTTAAAAATATGTTTTTAAAGAGATGCTACCCCCTAGCACTAATAGATGCCATTATAAATGAAGTCTATGAAAAAAGAGTTAGTGGTTGGTTCAAGCCCTTACTGAATAAAACCATGGAAGAAACAACGGAATCACCCCTGAATGGGATGGCATTTAATGGTCAGGTTGATGCTATGGTTGGGGAACCAAATAGATGCATGGTAGATGAGGTTGGTAATAACCACACTTTTAAATGTATTACCACTTTCTCTATGGATGCTGGGTCTCTCCAAGACATCCTATTGAAAAACTGGAGCATCTTGTTGGATGACCCTTTAACAAAAAATTAGTGCTAGCCCTGGGGTTGATCTTTAAAAGAGGGAATAACCTAGAGAATATGTTTAAAAATAACATTAGGGTATACCCATTAAAAGTGGGAATGAAAAAATGTGGCAGATGCAATTTCTGTAAATTTATGATGGCTGCTAGTTCTTTTACTCTTAATAATGTAACATACCAGGTTAGAGGTAAATACAATTGTGAAATTATTGTGTACATTGCCTTATGCCAATGCTACCCAGGGTTCTATATTGGGAAAACAGAGAGACACTTTAAATTGAGAGTATACGAACACCAATATAATATTGGGAAAGCCAATACCACAAATAATTTGGCTAAACATGTCTCTGAGAACCCTGGGCATTCTTTCAGCTATCTAATAATTGATAATGCTAGCAAGAATATCAGAGAAGGTCCTTGGCCCCTCCATTTAGAGGACCAGGAGCTTTATTGGCAGCTCAAAGTTAATGCTTTTGCAAGTCCTGGCCTTAATGATCAGTGTTCTTTGAAATGTATTTTACATTTAAAAGCTTTAGAAAGATAACTTAAACACTTATAAACCTTTTAAGTATAATTTTTGTGTTTAGCATATGTAATTTGTATTTTTAAAATATGTATGATAGGTTGTGAACTTAATTTTATCTACTATAATAGTAATGTATAGGAAGTGTTAATGGGGAGAATATGTCTTTAAATGGTTATTAGGGGAAGTGATGTCATTTTTGTTTGAATTACTTATACTGGCTTTTCATGGTTTGTAACTGTCTGATGCAGTTCTTTCATTTGGTTTGGATGAAAGTGCTTACCTTGATTGTATTAACCTGTCTGGATTCTTTGTTGCTTTTTCTTGGATAAACTGTGGATGTACCTTTGATGAACCTTGCCTTGAGTCTTTTTTGACTAGTTACATAATTTGTTGTGTTACCTTACCAAACTTCATGTAACAGTGCTGCAAATTAGTAGAGCAAAGGATGCATTCAGATATAAGAACGCAAAACTATGTCTGGGCTATGGCCACATAATGGATTGTAAACCATGCACATGAAACGTATTAGGCACAACAGGAGTACAGGTAGTGAATGCAGTTGTGACTCTAGAAGTAGGAAGGCAGTCCGTGAAAGAGAACATGTTTCACCATCACTGTTGTTGTCCACTGCATACCAGGTGTAGGTTGTCCACTGCATACCAGGTGTAGGGCTCAGTAGTTCCTAGCACCACTACATGTTCCACATATCACAGTGTACAGCAGCCAGAGAATGACCCACTAACCATATGAGTGTAACATGCAGTGAAAACACAGTTAACAGGGAACTTGGTAACAGCCTTATACTGCAACTGCAGGATATGCACTGAATATACATCTCAGGCAACCAGCTATACTGCTGACACAGACACACTGGAACTGATGAGATGTGCATGATATGTGTACAGCCAGCTGTGATATGGAGGTATATGACTGACACTTTCAACTAGACATATAGAAGACTCATCTTCCATGATTTGCACATGCTTGGTTGAGGAGAATTACAGACACACATGAATAATTTATGATACCAGTGACTGACACTGGTGATGCAATTACTATCCACTTATTGCTAGTGCAGGCCTGCTACCAGTGGTTCTCTTACTCGTGACCATGCCAGGAAACAGTATAAGACTTTTTTTTAGGCCATTGGTGCTGGATCTAGCCAGGTGCTGTCTCTCACACTGGATAAGCAGGTCTTGCTTTCTTTTGGTGGGCAGTTACAGATGAGCATCATGTCAGGACAGTGATAAAAGGTGGGTGCTCCCCATTCTGTATCAGTTAAGTCCATGCTATCTGCTACATACAGATATATGTGGGCATCTAGACAGCAGAGGTACAATCATGTCTATTTATATACTACAGTGATGCTGGGTTTAAGTGAGTCAACATATTAGAAAGGGATTTGTCCCATGCTGTGTGATCAGAAAGCAGTCAGCAGCATGTTTATCTTCCAGAACAAAGATCAGATACACGCAGGATATATGGTACTTAGTGTGACATTGTCTCAACAGGAGGCGCTGTTTTTTGCCATGTAATGTTTTATTAAGGTTTAAATGACTGAGTTCCATTAACCAAAATCTCAGATTGTCAATGGCACCAGAAGCCTCAGGCATACCTGAGGGGTACCAACTTCCAAGAGATGACTGTACCCATAAATGATCCTGGTAGAGCTGTTACTACATTCTAGCAGAAGTATGATGTATGTGATCCCCCTGCCTGCTGATCACTTAGCTGTGTAAGGTGTACATGGATCGGACACAGATTACCTTTTTAACACACACACACACACACACACACACACACACACACACACACACACACACACACACACACACACACACACACACCTCATTCTACTGAAGGATCTGATTGGTCCTCCCCTCATCTCAGTTGCTTCTCCAGTTACTATAACATTGTTTCATGCCATAGTAACTGCAATACTGCCTTTTAACTTAGGTGTATGTTAACAGCATTTTACCAACTTGTGTTACTGTCCTTAAAATTAGCAGGATTTGTGTTACCTCCTGTTTTTGCTGTAGTTTTACAGATAGTTTTCATGGTGCTTAGTCAACCATGGGCCAGCCCACTCTGTTCAGCCCTCACTATGCTCAGGCTTCACTCTGCTCCCATGCCCTACCCCCAATTCCCACTTCCCACGCAACCCCACTACATCTACAGTTATAGCTCAATTACTCCACCTCCTATCCTGTGCCTGACTTACTATCTAGTAAACAAACTTTCTCTTTATACCATCTCCACCCACTTCTGTTCTAAATTCCTAATCAAATCTCATTCTGCTCCCTCCCAATTAAAACCTACCTACTCTCCACTCTATTATCACTGCTCATTACCTCACCTAGTCATACTGTAAGATTTTTGCAAGACTAACCATGCTTTTTCCTTCTTGTATAGGATCATAGGAAGTTACTAGGGCATTGACCCTGAGGTCCTTATAAACCTAGCCAAGAGTTTAACCCATGTTTAGACAAGTCAACACCCAAAGCCCCTGTCCCGCAGGGACACAGGTGGAATGCCAGGGGTGTATTTTCTGTTTCCCATCCAGTTATCCAGGTTGTGCTTAAAAAGGGATAATGAGGTACTCTGCTTGATGTGGAGAGGGAGTCTATTTCACAGATGAGTGAGTCTCTGAGACACAAATCTGCCCTGCCAACAAGTCCTATTGATATCACAGACCGGGTTGAGGTTGTACGTGTGGGTTATTCGAGTGGAGCTTGACTTGCAGATATGCAGCAGTCCCATCAAGGCAGGGTCTGAGATTGCTTTGTAAGCCAGACAGAGGTCACCTCTGAAGAGTCTGTATGAAACTGAATAGAGGGACAGGGCTTTTAGCCTATTTGTTTAGGGTAGATGTTTAAGGCTCTGGATTCTCCTCATGAGGAACATCTGTGGTCTCTCCAGCTGTTGCATGTGCTTTTGTGAGGTACATGCTGAAGGGGCTGTTGTACTCAATAACTGGCCTTATAATGGAAGAATACAGGGATGTTATGACCTCCTTGTTCCTGGATGAGATACCCTTACTTATGAGGTGGGCCATTTAGAAAGCTTTCTGTACAATGGAAGCAACATGGTGGTCAAAAGTCAGGTTGTTATCAATCCAGGTGCCTAAATCCCTCACGACTGATTGCATGCTTAGGATGTTGTCATTAATGTGATAGTATGTGGAGATGTCACTCTCTCCAAAGGGGATGATGATGCATTTTTTGACATTCAGCTTGAGGCCATGCTTCTAGCACCAGTCATTTATTTGGGTGAGACCTTCTTGGAGAACATCCACATCATTTGGGGAATTGATGACCGCTCGCACTTTGCAGTTATCAGCAAACTTGGTCAGCCATAGCCCACTGGTTTCGGCCTGCACCTCAGAGAAGTATATCCCGAATAACAGAGGCCCAAGATTGATCCTTGGGGTACGCCGCTCATTACAGGTCTACTGCTTGAGGTAGCTTCCCCTATTTTGATTAGGTGGGTTCTATCAGTGAACCAGTTTGCTACCCATCTGGTAACATAAGGATTGATGCCTAATTGAGAGAGTTTATCTATTATGCCCGAGTGGGGAATAGTGTTGAAGGCTTTGGCCAGGTCAAGGTAGGTGGTGTGTACCTTCCTCCCCTTGCCCATGACTTTGGTGACTGTCTCAAAGGAGTCGACCAGATTTAACAGACATGACCTCCCCTTGACAAAGCCAAACTGTGTAGGGTCGAGTGTTTAGAGGTTACCAATGTCCCTGTTAATGAGGTCCATGATAATCTGTTCCATGGCCTTGCAGATCAGGTTAGTTAGGCTGATGGGTCTGTAATTTCCTGGATCGGTGGGCACTCCACCTTTGTATAAAGGGATGACAGTGGCTATCCTCCACTTGGCTGGGACAAAGCTGGTACTCAGGCTTTAGTTGAATAAGGTGCTTAAAGGTGCTGCAAGTTCATGCCTAAGTTCATGTAGGATGCAGTCTGGGATGTTATCAGGTCCCATGGAGGCTGTATTTTTTGCCTTTGAAAGGGCAGTGATGACCTGTGCCCCAGAGATAAGGGGAGGGGGCAGGTACTGAGAATGTCCTGATTTACTGATGGGGGGACAGAGGGGTGAAGTTTTCACTGAATATGTCAACCCATAGATTGGCTATATCTACAGCATTTGTGTATGTGGTGTCCTTAACCACCAGTTCTGAATAGATCTGAGTGCTTCCTTTGAGATTGCGGACATATGTGAAGAAGGCCTTATGATTGTCTCTAGTAGATGTGGCCAATTTGGACTCAAAGTTGGCTTTAGAGGATTTCACTAGTGCTCTTATTTGCTTGTTCAGGCTAAGGAGAGACTGCTTCCAATTGGGCACCTGCTCCTTCTTGGTCCTGGACAGCAATTTTATCTTTTTATTATATAGTTTATTTATTGCAGATGTCCAGCAGACAGGTTTACTCTTCCTTGCGGAGGATGATTTTTGTCCTGTCAGGTATTCCTGATTCCATGCATCTATATAGATGCTCGTATAGTACTTTGTATCACCTTACTCCTCCTCCTCTCAATCCTTACATCAACACTAGTAGCAGTATTAAGTAAGCACGCCTTAACTATTACTTCATCCTCACCCATCAACCATCTTCCCACTAGCTACTCAAAAATCTCTTCAAGCTTATTTCCCATAACTCCATTCCACTGTTGTAACCCCAAAATACTAAAAAAAAATCTCAGTCCCAATGTTAAGGTAATGCTTCTACTCATTTCTACTAAAAATAAACAGACCTTCTTTCTCTACCATACGTCAGTGTGGTGACATCCACCCTAATCCAGGTCCCATTCAAACCTTTAACCATAAAATGCATCCTAAAAGTTAAAAGAAATAGTCACTCTAAACATTAGAAGCGTATGCAACAAAATCACAGATGTTCATGCCTTGCAGACACAACACAACCCAGGCATCCTAGCCACAACTGAGACCTGGCTAAAGCATGAAGTAAAAGATGCTGAAATACTATCCCCTGGTTATAATATTGTTAGGCTCAACAGAAAACATAAAAAGCAGGTGGAATAGCTACAATCTTTCCAAATATGTTCACAGTAACTCCCTATATGGGCACAATCCCAACTTTTGGAAAAGCAGAAATTTTTATCTCATTCCTAAAACTTAATAGAGCCAAGAGCATATGCATTGCTGTGCTGTATATCCCCCAGGACAAAACATTCCAATACTTGAAAACATACTGTTGTATATAACAGATACAATCACAAATGAAAGTATCCTCCAGTGTGATTTAAACATTGACTGGCAGTCTTTATCACAAATTCAGCAATCAACAACATGAACCTCTTTGGATTCATTCAACTTATTAATTACACCAACAAGATATGGCAAAAGTAACTACCAATAATCTGTCCTGGATTGGATTCTGGTTACCAACCCATCTAATTTTACTTCCACAGGTATCCTCCCTGATACACTAAGTGATCACTGGCCAGCTTATACCCACAGGAGTATTACACAGCTACAAAGGAACAGAAGCTCAAAACTACCCATAATCTCTCCAAATTCTCCAAGGAGTCTTTTATTGAATCTCTTAAGGCAGTTAATTGGTCCATCCTAAAAAGACTTCCCTGACATAATGCAGTTGAATACTTCAATGCAGAATTTCTAAGTATTGTTAACACATTAGCCCCAGAGTGTACAAAAAGGATTAAAAACAGCCACACCCCATGGCTCAACAATCAATGCAAACTCATTATGAAAGACAGCGACAAAGTATAGATTAACTGGCAAAAGAATAAAAATTACAAAAAATGGCAACTATTCAGGCAGCTACAAACCAAGTCAAGAAATAAGTTAACAGTGATAAAAAGGGGTCTATATTAGTTCTTCAAAAAAACCTTTCCACCGAATGCTACATCGTCAACCTGTATTCAGAAAAATTCACTTCCGTGATTTGCTGAATACTTAAAGGGCAAACAAATACCTGCCCCGCAAACCAACAGACTCAAATCTAACTAAACCAAACCCAACCATGTGTGGTCTGTGCCCCCCACACCCTCCCAATTAAATATAACAACTCTGAGATTGCACTACAGTGGAGAAAAGGTCAAAGTTGTGTAGTTGGCCAACTACTTGTTTGCCCTGTAAGGGTTAAGCGAATTACGGAAGTGAATTTCACTGAATACGGGTCGACGATGTAGTGTTCAGTGGAAAGATTTTTTGAAGAACTGATATAGACCAATAAAAAGTCTTATTATATTCAAGATACAAGATAGCCATAAAAACAACCCTAAAAAATTCTGGTCTTCCTTATCCACTCTCATCACCTAGGTACAAAAAAGAAACCCAGCCCATACCCAGACATTCACCCCTCGTCAAACAGCTACCTGTTTCAATACATACATCATAGAATGCATAGCCAACTTAACTTCTAACTCATCTAAACCCCCCCTTCCACACAACTTAATTTCCCCTACCATAGACCCTACCACATTTCCTTCACAAAACTCACCTATCTGCAACCTCTCCAATACACATGCAGATAACGCCAAACGCTTTAACTTTCAACAAGTCTCTATAACTTGGATAAAAAATCTTTTACGTAAACTAAAACCTTTTTCCTCCTCAGCTGACAACCTTCCCCCAGAATACCTAAATCCGCAGTCAGCGTTCTTATTAATAGGTCACTAACAGAATCCTGTGTACCTAACTTGTGGAAAATGGCATATGTTACCCTATTACATAAAGGAAGTAATTTCATTGACATTTCAAATTTCTGTCCCATAGCCATCATGTCTCCCCTTTCTGAAATCCTTGAAATATGGATGTATCCATGAACAATTTGTCTACTGTCTCTTAAAAATAAGCTAATCACCATAACGTAACACGGATTTTGGCCAGACCACAACACCTATACTGCATTATTATCATTTACAGCCACTGTTAATAAGGCTCGCAAGTTGTAACTCTAATAAACTTGTATCTGTGGTATTTCTAGATCTATCAAAAGCCTTTGACATGGGCTCTGACAGTAATCTCCTCAATCAACTCTCCACCATGGGTCTAGCATCTCTATCTATTCAATGATTCTCTAGTTACCTTGCCAACAGGCAACAAGCTGTAAAATGGCAAGGATCCATCTCCATATATCTTCCCACTTCCACAGGAGTCCCACAAGGATCCATCCTTGGCCCTTCAAAGTTCAATATACTTGTCAATAAGCTACATTCATCATCTTCTGAAGGCACCTTGATTCAATATGCATATGACTCTACCATCATCTGCTCTTCAAATACTTTAACTCACCTCCAAGAAATTACTCAACAAGTTGTCATCTCCATTGAAACCTGGCTTACAATGGCACAACTCCTACTCACCACCCCAAAAACCAAACTCCTCTTCTTTGCCCCAAAAACTCACACTCTTAACAAAACATCATTCAAAACCTTTTGGGCAAATGGCACTGATATCAAGTTAGTCCACCATACTAAACTACTAGGAGTCATAATAGATGATAATCTTAAATTTGACCTCCACATCCAAAGCAACATAAAGAAAATCCACCAAAAACTAGACATGCCATACACCACACTGGGGGCGGGGGAGTTCCAGTAGCACACTCACAAAAATTACTCTAGCCTAAACCTACCTTTTGCTCTCTGTACTATATGCAGCACCAGTTCTAATTAATTTACAATCCTCCATAAAAAACAAACTTGAAAGCTGCTACAAAAAAATTGCCAAGTTTGCAACTAATTCATCATCCTTCACCCATCACTGTAAAGCTCTGCATACCCTTAACTGGGTGGAACTCTCCCTCCCCTCCACCTGTCGTACATTCAGTTTATAACAATACATAAAATCAAACACAAACCACTAGGCTGCCCAGCTCTTACCCCTTTAATCAGTATGTATTTTCCAAAAAGAACTCTTAGATTGGAAGATAACTTCTCACCATAAATAAACCATATAAATCCCCTGGACCAAGCCTATACTCATACTCTAGCAAAAAGATGGAACTCCTTACCTTTAACCACCGGAACAATTTCTAACCTACCCACCTTTAAATGCTCCCTAAAAGAATACATTATCTTGGACCTGCTCCTGTGCCAATCGTGGCTGAACGTACACAGTATATTTCACTCACCCCTTCAACCTAGATCACATTTCGCTACCCTCTGCTTCCTCCTCCTCCTACTCCACTCTTTTTTGTTTTCCTCAGTATCTAACCTTATTTAATTCACCTCTGCGGCCTTTCCTGTATGTTTCCTCCCTACTTACCTAAGCTACCTGAAGACACCCTACCTGCACACTTCTTATAATCTCCTTCTCTCCGTCATTCTTCCTTCTATAACCATAATATGAACACCTCTCTCATACTAAGCATACCTCTCAACCGTACCAAATTCCTCAGAATTTACCAGCTTTGAGGTCAAAATAAATGTGTGCCACGACTTCCCAAGTGCTTTAATTCCCAAATTTCCATTTTTTGGCAAATGTTTTGCAGATGTCATCATGTGCAGGGATATTCATGATGACATCAGCTCTGTCAACAGACCGCCAGCCTGTTGGAATTTGGCTGATGGCTCGAGGAGGTGTGTTCTGTACTCTCTCTGAGTCTGTGTGCGTTTATCTTTTCCTGCACAGCATTGTGGATGCAGCAGCAATGCATCAGAGAGAGTCAACAAACAGCTGTGGAGGAGTGAAGGACTGGACAACTGAGAGCAGCTGTAGACTGTAGTGTTTTTTGTTTTAAATTAATTAGAGCAAGGCAAGCCATTCATTACGAAGTGCAGCAGTTGTCAGACCAGTTTTCTCTTCTGCAGAGATGAAATTATGAGAAAATTTATCCTGACCAGTTATTCCCCTGGCCCTGACTCCTCCAGGTAAGAGAGAAAAAAAAGAAAATGACAATGCTTCCAGCTAGGTGTGTGTGTGTGTGTGTGTGTGTGTGTGTGTGTGTTTGTGTGTCTGTGTTTAATGTTAACTATAGTTGCAAAGATTTGTTATTGCTTGTTTTCTCATTTCTTGCCCCAAAACTCATTAGAGAGTTTTATTTATTTTGCTCATAGTGATGCATTTATATAACTAATTCAAGTACAGATGATGACTGACAGCCCTGAACTCTGTAAGTAATTAACGCTGTTGATTGAGACAGTTTTAGCTTCTTTTTGAAAGTTAAGTTTTGTCCTGTTGCTATTTGAACTGAGGAGAAAGTGATATTTAAAACATGACTCTGGAAAATTGTATTTAGGTGTTAGTCTCCTTGTGTGCCTGCAGTGTTAAACTGATTGGTGAGCCAACGTAACAGTGCTTTTGGTTTAATTTTTTTATTATTACACATGTTGAGCTTTATAAAACTTGTTTCTCCTGCTGGGAGATACTGATGGGGTTATTGTGATACCTGGTAAGTATGTGGTATACCATACAGAGCAATTAACATATTATACCTGGTGAAATTTGTATTCTGTGAATTTGGATGATGTGTACTGAGTCTGTACATGTTACAAGCATACCTCTCAATCTTTCAGAGCAAGAAATCTGCACAAATGCAAAAATAATTGTGGGACAAAGGCCCAACATTATGGACAGATTTTAAATATAGCTGTTGGACAGCCCTTAACTCTGTAAGTAATTAACACTGTTGATTGAGACAGTTTTAGCTTCTTTGTGAAAGATAAGTTTTGGTCTGTTGCTGTTTGAACTGAGGAGAAAGTGAGATTTAAAAGATGCGTCTGGAAAATTGTATTTAGGTGTTAAAGTCTCCTTTTGCGCCTACAGTGTTAAACTGATCAGTGAACTGACATAACTATACTTTTGGTTTAAATGTTTTTTATTGTTACACATGCTGAGCTTTATAAAACTTGTTTCTCCTGCTGGGAGATACTGATGGGGTTATTGTGATACCTGGTAAGCCTCTGGTATAGCATTCAGAGCAATTAACATGTTGTTATACCTGGTGAAATTTGTGTTCTGTGAACTTGGGTGATGTATGTTGAGTCCGTACATTTTACGAGCATACCTCTCAGTCTCTCAGAGCAAGAAATCTGGACAAAGCAAAATATAATGGTGGGACAAAGGCCCAAATATAGGGACAGATTTCAAATATTGCTCCTGTAAACTCAGATAGTTGCTAGAATAACAGGTTCTTAATTATTTATTTTCTGAGAGATATGTAGTCTGAAATTCAAATGTATGCCATTATTTATCATTATTTAGTGACTTCAGTCTTCATGTTGGCATCCCACAATTCCATAGGAGTGGGTGGGGTTACATGACCATGTATGCAAAGTTTATTTATTTATTTTTATTTTACATTTGTTGACCGGGCTAGTCTAGCTGGATACATGTCCATTTTCAGTAGAGGCCCGGGGAGAAAAGCTCCAAGAAATACATAAAAAATTTAAATACAGAGCAAATACAGATCAAAAATTTTTTTTTAATGCGATATATTCAGTGGTCTAATATGTTACATATAATAAAGTTTGTTGGTGATATAATGGTATTTTACTGATCTAGGAAAATGTAAAGAGTATCAGAGTAACTAAAGCTTTTAAAAAATAAAAGTTTATGTTAATCATTGTCTCAATTTTTGGCATTGTTTCTACTTTTCATGGGCCTTTGCCCAGAATTTTAATGTTTCCAAGTTGAGATGTATGATACTAAGATATCACTCAATTTCACCTCACTCACTGTAATCATGTAATCTGATATCTCTTTAAATATGGTATTAGAATTGTTTCAGGTCTCATTGACTACATAGTAATCTATGTAACAAATAAAATGACTACTGAGTTTTTCCTCACATATTCTCTTCAACTCATGTTATTTTCTTTGCACTCTGCTGTGAAACATATGTTCTATGTTTTTCTCATTACAACATTCTTTCACTCTTTTGTTTGTCCTGTAACTTGATACTTTGTGATTTAAAATATCTGTACTTACTGTTTTGTAATGTAACATAATACTGTGTGATGTAAAATATTTGTACTTGATTTTTGAAATATTGTGATTGTGGTGCTTTTCTCCCCGGGCCGCTGTTGAAAATGGGCATGGCAAATGTCAAATATATATATATATATATATATATATATACACACACACACACACACACACACACACACACACACACACACACACACACACACACATATATGAATGGGTGTGTATATATGTATAGAGCTGCCACATCTGATGTAGTCTGTCCACATCCTATCAGTCCTGTATATATGGATATGTGGAGGTGCTGCTGCGGCTACCAATAGGCTTCTGGCCAACATACCTATACTCTAACGAGTGTAGAGTTGTCTAGCAGCTTTTCTTCAACTTCCTTTAATTGTGGCATGTTGAAGCCACTTATTTATTTTATTTTATTTATTTATTTTACATTTGTTAATTGGGATAGTTCATCTGGGTGTAAGCCAATTTTCAGCGGAGGCCCGGGAGAAAAGCTCCAGAAGTGCAACTTATATAGGCATTAATATAGCAGGAACAAATACATTGATATAAAAAAAGATGAGTATAAATATACATTGGTGTCTTAGGTATAATATCAAATCTATAGGATAAAGTAATAGTGTACATTGCTATATAAATATCATAAAATGGTTAAAGAGGAATGATTTTTTTCATAGAAGGTATTTGAGAGTATGTTTAGCTTTGGGTCAGGTTAGTAAAGAAAGAGAAAGAGGAGAAGGGGGTTAGAAGAAGGAGATATAGCAGGTATGGTTAGTAAAGAAAGAGAAAGAGGAGACGGGGTTAGAAGAAGGAGATATAGCAGGTATGGTTAGTAAAGAAAGACAAAGAGGATAAGGGGGGTTAGAAGAAGGAGATATAGCAGGTATGGTTAGTAAATAAAGAGAAAGAGGAGACGGGGTTAGAAGAAGGGGATATAGCAGGTATGGTTAGTAAAGAAAGACAAAGAGGAGAAGGGGGGTTAGAAGAAGGAGATATAGCAGGTATGGTTAGTAAAGAAAGAGAAAGAGGAGAAGGGGGTTAGAAGAAGGAGATATAGCAGGTATGTAAGTAGAGGTTCACAGGTTGGGGAAAAGACATACAGGGGAGAGATTAGCCTGGGTTGATACAGGAGCAGATCCAGTTGCTATATAAGTAATATTTTTGTTGTTTCTTGAATTGAGTTACAGTGGATATAAAAAGTGTACACACCCCTATTAAAATTCCAGATTTTTGTGATATAAAAAAATGAGACCACAATAAACCCTTTCAAAACATTTCCCACCTTTAATGTGACCTATGACCTGTACAATTCAATTGAACAACAAACATATCTGTTAAGGGAAAAATATAAAAAAAAAAAAACGTACAATAAGCTGGTTGCATAAGTGTGCACACCCTTAAACTAATACTTTGTTGTGTGTGCACACCCTTAAACTAATACTTTGTTGAAGCACCTATTGATTTAATTACAGCATTCAGTCTTTTTGGGTACACACCTGCCATCAATTAAAAAGACTTTGATTAACACCAAATAAAGTTCAGCTGTCCTAGTAGGATTTTCCTGACATTTACTCAGTTGCCTGCTACAGCAAAAGCCATGGTTCGCAGAGAGCTTACAGAGCATCAAGGGGATCTCATTGTTGGAAGGTATCAGTCGGGAGAAGGGTACAAAAAAATTTCCACAGCATTGGATATACCCTGGAACACAGTGAAGGCAGTCATCAAAAAGTGGAGAAAATATGGGACAGCAGTGATGTTGCAAAGTATTGGACGTCTCTCCAAATTTGTTGGAAAGACAGGATGAAAACTGGTCAGGGAGGCTGCCAGGAGATCTGCAGCAACACCGAAGGAGCTGCAGGAATTTCTGGCAAGTACTGGTTGTGTACTACATGTGACAACAATCTCCGTATTCTCCATATGTCTAGACTATGGAGTAGGGTTGCAAGACTGAAGCCTTTTCTTACTCAGAAAAACATCTAGACCCAGCTAAAATTTGCAAAACAATACATCAAATCTCCCAAAAGCATGTGGGAAAATGTGTTATAGTCTGATGAGACCAAGGTTGAACTTTTTGGCCACAATTTCAAAAGGTACATTTGGTGCAAAACTTTGCATCGCCAAAAGAATACCATCCCCATGGTGAAGCATGGTGGTGGCAGTATCATGCTTTGGGGTTTCTTTTCTTCAGTTGAAACTGGGGCTTTAGTCAAGGTGGAGGGAATTATGAACAGTTCCAAATACCAGTCACTTCTGGCCCAAAACATTCAGGCATCTGCTAGAAAGATGAAGAGCAATTTCACCTTTCAGTACAACAATGACTCCAAGCATACTTCCAAATCAACAACAGAATGGCTTCACCAGAAGAAAATTAAAGTTTTGGAATGGCCCAGCCAGATCCCAGACCTAAATCCAATAGAAAATCTGTGGGGTGACCTGAAGAGGGCTGTGCACAAGAGATGCCTTTGCAATCAGACAGATTTGGAGCGCTTTTGCAAGGAACAGTGGGCAAATATTGCCAAATCAAGATGTGTCATGCTGATAAACTTCTACCCAGGAAGACTGAATGCTGTAATTAAATCAAATTAGTTTAAGGGTGTGCACACTTATGCAACCAGCTTATTGTACATTTTTTATTGTTTATATTTTTTCCCCTAACAGATTTGTTTTTCAATTGAATTGTACAGGTTATACATCACATTAAAGGTGGGAAAAGTTTTGAAATGATTTATTGCAGTCTCATTTTTTATATCACAACCTGGCATTTTATCAGGGATGTTTACACTTTTTATATCCACTGTATGTCAGTGATGTTTAAAATATGTTGGGGAATAGTGTTCCAAATTTTAGAGATATGGTGGGAATAGAGGGAATCACCAGCCTTGTTGTTGCTTTTGGTTTTATGTGTAGATCAAAGTTGACGAGCATTAGTATATGGCTGGAGTAATTGTTGCAAGGCTGGTAAACTGTCAGCCTAGTATACTAAGCAGTGGGTAATGAGTTGTGTATAGGTTAGGTGTTGGGGAGTTCTAACCAGTTTAATTGCTGTAGGGACGAGCAGTGCTGGGACCTATGTGGGGAGTCAGTGGCAAACTTGGCTATTTTGTTATAACAGGATTCAAGTTTGGAAAGTTCAGTTTTACTATGTGTGGTAAAGATGGGGGAGACATAGAATAGAGTAGATAGGAAGCGAGTACAGGTAATGTCTAATCCGGCTTGATTTGTAAGAAATGGCTTAATGCGTTAGAGAGAACCAAGTTTGATATGAATTTTTTTAATTGACTGAGAGAGATGAATGTCAAATTTCAGTTTATCAATGATAACACCTAGTATCTTAGTTTGTGAGGTGGTGGTTATGATTGTGTTGGTAGAGGAATGTATGGGGAAAGAGGTTGGTGGTATGGATGATTTAGTGGGCTGAAAAAGCATCAGCTTGATCTTGTTTGGGTTTAGTATAATGTTAGCTTTGTTTAGCCAAGATTCTACTTGTAAAAAGGATTGTTGTGTGATTTCCTGTAGCTGTGTAAGGGAGGATGCATTACATATGAGGGTAGAGTCATCTGCATATTAAATAACAGAGGCTAAAGGAGTGTATTTGTGCTATTGATTAGTGAATATGTTGAATGGCAGTAGCCCTAGTATGGAACCTTCTGGGACTCCAATATTAACAGGGAGAACAGATGATAGCTCCTGTTTCCACCTAACAGCTTGTTGCTGTTTGGTTAGGTAACTGTGGAACCATAATAGGGTAGTGTGGCTAATGTTTAAGGTGGCTAACTCTGATAGTAGTTTCTGGTGTGAAACTGTGTCAAAGGCCTTAGAGAGGTCTAGAAAGATAGCAGAGACAAGTCTGTTTTGATTTCTGTGGTGATTTATGGTGTTGGTAAAACTGAGAAGGGTGGTTGTGGTGCTATGGTGGTGGTGAAAACCATCTTGAGTATGAGAGAGGAGGTTGTTGGATAGGAGGTGATTTAGGAGTTGGGTGTGAATGCATCTCTCAAGTATTTTTGAGAGAGGAGAAAGGATGGCAGTAGGTATATAGTTTGTGAGTTCAATGGAGTTTCCACCTTTATGCAGGGGAGTGATGTAGGAGATTTTCCAGAGAAGTGGGACATAGTTTTCAGTGATAGAGCGATTGATAAGGATGCATTTGGAGTATGCAATGACCTCTACAGCAATTCTGAGAAATTCTGTTGGTAGATTGCCTGCAGCAAGGCTGGTAGGTTTGAGTTTTTTAAGAAATTTGTATATGGTGTGAGTTGGAACAGGTTGTAATGAGAAGGTATTTGTGAGATAATTATTGACGGTAGAGACCTTGGGTGATGTATTCTGGTTATATTTGATAAGACAGCGTATTGAGTTTATGAAGAAGGAACTGAACTGCGTTGCTATGTTATCCTCTGAGGAGGATGTAGTGGGTATAGGGGTGGCATTGTTGCCAGGCTGAAGGAGCTTGTTAATGGTGAACCAGAATTTTTTTGGGTTGTTTTGGTGCTTTTGTTGTGCAGTGATGTAGTATGTTTTTTATCTATTTTTATTTGGAACTTAACTTTATTTCTAAGCTGTTTGTACAGAATTAAGGTACCCTGGCTTTTGTTAGTTAACCAGTGTACCCATGCCTTGTCCCTTTATTTTAGAAGATCCTTGGTGTTATTTGATAACCATGGTGAATGGTGCATTTTTGTTCTAGCAGTTCTACAAGGAGCTAAGCTGTTTAAGATGTCCAGGACAGTAGTGTTAAAGTGGTGAACAGCATCATCTAATGGTAATATTTTAGGGGAGACCAATTTATTTGAAACAGGGAGTGGAACATTTGGGTACTGAGTTTTGTTTTATTACATATTAGTCAAAAGACTGATTGCCTAGGTGGACTGAGATTATGTCTAAACAAAAAAGTGGGTAGCTGGTCAATGATACTGTTTGGAAAACATCCTGATTGGAGGAATGAAGGAGATTTGTTGGTAAGGATCCAGTCCAGAATTTAGTGTCTATTAGATGTTTTATCTATTCTGGTGGGATCTCGTATGAACTGGTAGAAGCCATGTAGGTTTATAAAGTTAGAAGGATTATTGGTGTCATAGGTGGTTCAGTCTAAATGGAGGTCTCCCATTATGATAATTTCCTGGTAGTAGGTTAAGGATAGCCAGTGGAGAATATCTTCAACTGTTGTTGAATTTTCACCTGAGAGGATATAGATGGCTACAGTGATCATGGTCTTGTTTTTATTAATGCTAAGTTTAGTGAGAAGTATTTCACTATTGTTGAATGAAGGAAGTTTAGTGTTAATAAGCTGTAGTGTTGTTTTGTTTTAATATTATGGCTACACAACCTCCCCATTTAATTTGATGGTCAAATCGGTATAGGTTGTATCCAGGGAGTAGGATTTCATTGTTTTGATATGTGGTTTGAGCCAGGTTTCAGTCAGAATGGTAATATCAGGGGAGTATAAATCTAGTAGATCATGAACTTTATTTAGTAAACTTCTTAGATTTATATTAAGGAACAGAAGAGAGTGCCCTTTGGGGTGAAAGCGGATGATAGGGGAGTGTGTAGAAGTTATGTTTTGATTAAGTTGGGGGCCAGAGTTGGGATGGATATCACCACTCAGCTGTAGTTGTGATAATATGCTGAGTATTGTTTTTATATATTTATGTAATAGTTTTTTTTTTTTTTTTTATAGAGGCTCAGCTTTAGAAATTTTTTTGGTATTTGAGTGGAAAGAAGGCTGTGTGAGTATTGTTGTGGAGATTGGGTGTAATGTAGAGGTTAAGGGGGGGTGGTATGTGGTACAGTAGTTGTGGAGTGGTAGGGGTGATGAGAATTGATGGGGATGTGGAAATAAGTAAGGAGGTAGAAGAAGGTTAGTGTGGATAAGTTAGCTGTATGAAAAGATAGGATTTTTAGTGATGAGGTAACATAGTGTATCTTGAATGTATAATGATACTATTTCAGGGGAACTAAAGAAAAGGAGGTGAGAAAGGGTTTTAGTGTTTTAATGTGTAATTAGCTAGTCTAGGTAATTTTTTTTTTGGATGAGAGTGAGTTGTGGAGAAGCAGAGGTGTGTGTGTTAGGGGAGAGGAGATATTGAGTTAGACAGATGTGGTTTGGGAAGTGGGTAATACTGGGAGGGTGGAAGACAAAATTTGATTGGATAATTGTTGCTGTGCTATGAGGAGGGTCTAATAGATTGTGATTGGTTTATCTGAGTGAAGGGTATGATTAGTTAGTGGTAAATGTTGGAGTAGTGGGGACAGATGGGAAATGGGGACAGGGTAGGGGAGCAAAATGAGCCGAAGTGTATCGAGGGTAGTGAGTTGAGCCAAAGATGACTACACAGTCAGAAACAATCAATTGCTTTACTATGTCAAGGAAGGAAAGATAATTACAGGTATGTCAGGAAAACAGATGATAACGTTATATTAAAACAAAAATATGTCTATATACCAATGATAAAGAGATTAAAAAACAAGAGCAATCTATAAGGGGAAAGGGCTAAGGAAAGCTAGGAAAGCAACTTAATAATTATGTATTAAGAGTGAAGCACTGAGGGTGCGAGGGGGTTCCAGTAATGTGCACTCCCGGCAAGTTATAGCACATGTAGCCAAACAACAAGGAGGCAAAAACTAGTGACATACACTATAAATGCTTTCTTTGAGCAGTTAAGGATGACCGTGATGTTGTAGTTGTGGTAAGGGCCGACTGACGTAAACTAGTGTAAATGGCACCGTAAATGCTTTCTGAAACAGTATGAATGGCCGCAATTTAGAAATTGTTGTATTAGCTCCTAAAAGGTAACAGGTAAGCAAGACAGGAAAGGGCCTGCAATAAAAAGGAAAACAAACAATTAATTATGCACTTCATGCACATATATGGTGTATGCCAGGTATACTGTAGGGAGTTTTTTCACTTCCTCCCAGTGTTGTACAACCACAGAATTAGGGTAATGTGGGAGTCCAAACTACCCACATGAGGGCACCATTCTAAAAAAAGTTTGTTTTTGTATTTTAGGCACTTTTGGGTTATCTTCATAATACAAAAATATTGATGGTGCAGTTCTTTGTTTTTATTACTCAACTAAACAAATGGAAAGTTTTGTGGCTGACCACACCTGATATATCATTAAGGGAGCTGAAAGATAAATTCCTAAATGAGGAGGTAGGGAGTTGCATAGGAGTGCTGTTCTTTTTCAAATGCAAATATTTTTGACATGGGTAGCCCCTGGCCACCCTTACTCGTATGTGATATTCCTGACTCTACCCTTGCCCCTACCCCCAACCTCATACTTTATTTTACTAACACCAATTTCCCTAACAGTACTACTATTCAGATGATGCATGATCTGAATTTTGCAGCTGTGATTTTCTGATATTGGGCTTTTTTAGTGGGAGAGAAGTATTCAGCATTTTATTATTCACTCCTAGTGGTATTCAGTATTTTGTAATCTGCTATTTGAGGTTCCCACTTTTGAGTTTTCTACCTTTCATGATATAATCAAATGTTTCTGTCTGTGTGTGTGTGTGTGTGTGTGTGTGTGTGTGTGTGTGTGTGTGTGTGTGTATATATATATATATATATATATGTGTGTGTGTGTGTGTGTGTGTGTGTGTGTGTGTGTGTGTGTGTGCATGTATATGTGTATATATATATATATATATATATATATATATTTTTTTTTTTTTAAGAAATATTTTTTATTATTAATGCACATATTGAAAATAATATCATTATTAGTTTATAAAAATCATTTAGAAGCTCTATTTGAATTTGTTTTAACATAGGTTGTTACACCACTGGTTAGTTTTCTAACGAACTCCTTTTTTACAGTTGGAAGTCCAATACCTTCATAATATCTTGGGGGGGGGGGGGGGCAGATCTTCTCTGTTGTTACCTGGGAATTAAGTATATCAAAATTCTTAATACACTGAATAAAACCACTATGATTTAACTTTTTTCTCAGACCAGAAATGTGCTTGGCATGGCTTTGACTGTCTCCCTTTGACATTCATGTTCTCTGTTTCATATGCATATTTATATTAATATTTTTATTGATATGTCTCAATTATAATCTCTGCTATCCTTCACTACTTCTTTAATCCTGTGAGTAATCATATCAAATTTACAAATCTGGCAGTTATCATAGTTGTAAGGTACAATTTCCCGCTCCCTGCCTTATATTATGAATGGTTATCTGTTCTCCATAATGTAGTTACTAGCTTCACAGCATACAGGACAACTTCCCATTTTAACTCAGTCGAGCCAATTCTTCTTACATCATCTTTATACTCATTTGTAACAGAATTTGCCATTGCTATATTTATTAGATTTTCAAAAAAAAAAGGAAAGTAGCTTGCTGTCTATCCATATCACACATTACTTCAGAATCAAATTTTATAAACTATCATTTTGGTAGCTGAATGGATATTCTCCCTTTTCCCTGACTGTTCCCCAATTCTTGTTGAACGTTATTTGACTAATACAAGATGGGGCATTTCCTCCTCACTCCATTTTGAAAGCCTTTTTTATACATCTTTTTTTGGTCTGTAAATCTCCTTCAAGTCTTCATTCCATTCACCATTGCCTACATTTTTTGTCATTCAGCCTCTTACATACCAATCACTTTCTCTGCCTTTTCTATTTTCCCTTCTAGCCTTGGATTTTCTTTTGATTCCCTCCTTTCCTCACTATACCTCTCAACCTCTTGGTGCAAGAAATCTAGACAAAGCTTGACAAAATGGGGGAACAAAGGCCCAAAAATAGGTACAGATTTTAAATACTGCTCTTATAAACTTAGAAAGTTGCTAGAGTAACAGAGTTTGTGTTAACATACATTTTCTGGAGGATTTGAAGTCTGAAGCTCAAATGCATGCCATTATTTAGTAACTTCAGTCTTCAGATCAGTCCAGTGATTTGACAGAAAACCACAAATTCTATGACGAATAGACAAAAAATATGAGTCAAAAATCTGGATATTCTGCAAAATTCTGGACAGTTGAGAGGTATGTTCCTCACCTTAATTTATCATTTTCATTCATGTTACTGTCTCTTTGCTACTGTGCCTAATGTTCTCTGTCTCTTTCTATTTCTAATTGTAACTTCTAATTTCTCCTCTTTTAGTTTTCCTTCCACTGTCATTTTCTTTATCTTGTTATTTTCGGTAAGTGCTAATTGAGAGGGTATTCCATCTGTCTGTTCCTTTCTGTGTTTCATTCTTTTCATAATTCTGTTACTCTAGCCATCTCATATTTTCAATTTTTCTATAGTTCATAGGATCAAAGCAGGTTACTAGGCTATTTGTCCTGAGGCCCTTATAAGCCTAGTCCAGAGTTTAGCCCTTGTTTAGACAAGTCAACATCCAAAGCCCCTGTCCAGCAGGGACACATTTGGAATCCCAGGGGTGTATTTTCTGTTTCCCATCCAGTTATCCAGGTTGCACTTAAAAAGGGATAATGAGGTACTCTGCTTGATGTGGAGAGGGAGTCTATTCCACAGATGGGGGAGTCTCTGGGATGCAAATCTGTCCCGCCAACAAGTCCTATTGATATCACAGACCAGGTTGAGGTCACGTGTATGGGTTACTCGAGTGGAGCTTGACTTGCGGATATGCAGCAGTCCCATCAAGGCGGGGTCTGAGATTACTTTGTATGCCAGATAGAGGTCACCTATGAAGAGTCTGTATGAAACTGAGTAGAGGGACAGGGCTTTTAGCTTATCTTTGTAGGGTAGATATTTGAGGCCCTGGATTCTCCTGGTGAGGAACCTCTGTGGTCTGTCCAGCTGCTGCATGTGCTTTGTGAGGTACATGCTGAAGGGGGAGTTGTACTCAGTAATTGGCCTTATAAGGGAGGAATACAGGGATGTTACAACCTGTTTGTCTCTGGATGAGATACCCTTACTTATGAGTTGGGCCATGTAGAAAGCTTTCTGTACAACGGAAGCAACATAGTGGTCAAAAGTCAGGTTGCTATCAGCCTGAGTGCCCAAATCCCTCACTACTGATTGTGTACTTAGGACATTGTTATTACTGTGATAATATGTGGTGAGGCCACTCTCCCCAAAGGGGATGATAATGCATTTTTTGGCATTCAGCATGAGGCCATGTTTCTGGCACCAATCATTTGTTTGGGTGAGACCCTCTTGGAGGACGTCCACATCACTCGAGAAATTGATGACTGTGCCCAGCTTGCAGTCATCTGCAAACCTGGTCAGCCATATCCCAGTGGTTTTGGCCTGCACCTCAGAGAATTATATCCCGAATAACAGAGGCCCCAAGACTGATCCTTGGGGTATGCTTCTCATTACGGGTCTATTGCTTGAGGTGGCTTCCCCTATTTTAATTAGATGGGTTCTATCAGTGATCAAGTTTGCTACCCATCTGATAACATATGGATTGATGCCTAGTTGAGAGAGTATCTACTATGCCCGAGTGGGGAATAGAGTCGAAGGCTTTGGCCAGGTCACGGTAGGCAGTGTGCACCATCTTCCTCTCATCCATGGCTTTGGTGACTGTCTCAAAAAAGTCGACCAGATTTAACAGACATGACCTTCCCTTGACAAAGCCAAACTTTATGGGGTCGAGTGTTTGGAGGTTGTCAATGTCCCTGTTAATGAGGTCCACGATAAAACATTCCATGGCCTTGTAGATCAGGCTAGTTAGGCCGATGATGTCTGTAATTTCCTGGATTGGTGGATGCTCCACCTTTGTGTAAAGGAATGACAGTGACTGTCCTCCACTTGGATAAAGCCGATATTCAGGCTTTGGTTGAATAGGGTGCCTAATGGTGCTGCAAGTTCATGCCTGAGTTCATGTAGAATGCAGCCTGGGATGCTATCAGGTCCCATGGAGGCTGTATTTTTTGCCTTTGAGAGGGCAGTGATGGTCTTTTCCCTAGAGATAAGGGTTGGGGGACAGGTACTGGGGATGTCCTGATTTACTGATGGGGGGACAGAGGGGAGAAGTTTTCACTGAATCTGCCAGCCAGTAGATTAGCTATATGTACAACATTTGTGTTTGTGGTGTCCTTGACCACCAGTTCTGAACAGAACTGGGTGCTTCCTTTGAGATTGTGGACATATGTGAAGAAGGCCTTATGATTGTCTCTAGTAGATGTGGCCAATTTGGACTCGAAGTTGGCTTTAGAGGATTTCACTAGTGCTCTTAATTGCTTGTTCAGGCTTAGGAGAGATTGCTTCCAATTGGGCACCTGCTCTTTCTTGGTCCTGGACAGTAATTTTACCATTTGTTATATAGTTTAATTATTGCAGATGTCCAGCAGACAGGTTTACTCTTCCTTGTGCAGGATGATTTTGTCCTGTCAGGTATTCCTGATTCCATAGATCTATATAAGTGCTTGTATAGTACTTTGGTGTAGAAATGAACATTGCTGCCAGTTCCTGCAGTGGGGGAGAGGGCTGTGAAGCTGTTTATACCATCCCTCAGGAGGTTGTAATCATCTTTGGAGAAGATTTTAGTTAACAAAGAGTTGTTCTAAACTCAGTATACATGACATTTCTTCATTTTTTGTGTGTTTATTTTTTCTTCCCACCACTGTTGATTTCATATACCTAAATACTTGTACCTGATAGGCCTAGTTATGTATCTCCCACACCTGGACAGACTCCTAAGTGTGACCCACACTGGAGGGTCTCCCCATCAGGAGAGTACCTGCACACAGATCCCCCGCTATACTCCATAAATAGGCTCTAAGCGTTATACAGGTTCAAACAGGTGAAATGAGACACCATCATACTGCAGCCAAAGAGGTATTGTTTACTGCCCTTAGCCCCTTCATGCTGACGTCTTCCTTATATCAAATTCTGGGTCAGGCATGATGAGGTCTAAGCCAAGGGTGCAACATACATGCCTTCTCAGCTCTTCCACCTATCACAGCATGGTGAGTTGTATTCTAACTCTTTGCCTTTATCAGAACTTCATGAGAAGGTTCACCCAGCATGCACCCTGTCCCCAGGATAAGCAGACCTACCCTCTGCCGAGTGCTATCAAGCTTCCCAAGCTGCTAATGGAACTTGAATCACCTGGGCCATAGTAATGGCTTTATCCCTATACACTACAGTCATGATGCCATTTCTTCATTTTTTTAAACAATTTTGGAAATCATCAGACAGCAGATCCTCTCAAGCGCTGTTCATATTTGCGTCTCTGTCTTGCTCTCCCTATTTGTTTTACTTGCCCCACTTAAATATATTAAGTTTGTTACAGTTTCTAGCCATCACTTGTAGTATATCTGATTTGTTTCAGTTTCTAACCACATTTTTCAATAAATGTCAGAAATTGTAAAGGATGTTTAATTTCAAAAATGTTCATTTTGTTCCCAACTGCTGCACTAACTCTCTTTTCTCCTCAGGGATATTTTAATGGACATAGGGAAAATACCTCACCAATATCAAAAGTACTTCTACAAGACAAACTTTATTTTTCTTCTTTTATTTTTTAACTAAATGATTTTCATTTTACACTCTTACTTGTCTGTTTCTTGTCATTTATCGGTCCCCTTTCTTTACCTTTTCATCTCGTTTTCCTCATTATCAATACATTTTGTTCTCCTTGACCAACCATATATTTGAGCAATAGTCCTTTGCCTCATTGATCAATCATTCATCCTTAAACTCATCATATTTTCCTAGTTTATCTTCCTCATCCTTATCCGTACCCTTGTGTCTGTCTGCTGTTAAACTGTTTATAATTGTTTAATCATTTCTTATGACAAAGCAGTCTGTTTGCCTGTTGTTATGTCTTCTAATTGAATATTTTCTGTTATTTCTACCTTTTCTCTTAGTTTCTTCATTCTCATTGTTGGAAGTATTACTTAGCACAGACTGTTTAACCCAAAATGTTCTTAGACTTATCATAGAGATCCTATTATTATCACATATTATAGCTTTAACTTTAATTCTTACTAGTTTGAGCCCTCTTATTAATTTGGGTCTTCTCCTGCATAAATATTATCTTAAAATTTTCTTATTTGCAACTGTTAAATGTATTACCAGTTATAGTAAACATAGTAGTCCCTTCTGTATTTCCAGCCTTATTGTCTTCATTATATTTTATAATGTCCTTTTTTTCAAAAAAATCATACCTTATTAAGTGTGACTCCGAGGTTTTTCATGGTGTATAGATGTAGAATCTCGGTTATCAAAAAATATAACAGATCGATCCAACAGTTAGAGTTCAACTTACAGGTGAAATTTTTTGACTGAGTAATAGTCATTAATCATTACCAGTTCCTAGGCTTACATAAAAAGCTGGATCTATATCACATTGTCGAAGACGGATTACTTCGAATGCATCTTCATCGAACCCATAAAAACGAAAACTGAAAACAGTGGAACTACATATGAGTGATTTCCTTCCCTGGGAAAGAAATCGCTTGTCCAAAAAAAAAATATATATCACTACACACAAAACAAAGTGGGGGGCTTTATCCCCATAACTAAATATACCAACTCCGAGACCGCACTACATTTACAAAACAGCAAACTACCACAGGCAAGCCATGTCTTTCCCAGGGAAAGAAATCGCTCATATACCCCTTCGCTGTTTTTAGTTTTCATTATTTTAAGTTCAGCGAGGACGCATTCGAAATTATTCATCTTCAACGATCTAATAGGAACCCTATAAAGCTACTAAAAATGCTCATAGTATGCAGGTGATTGTTCACATTCACTAAAAATCTTTCTATAATAGTATACATTTATACACAATGAGTGAAGAAATATCTTTATGTGGGCAATATAAGTATGCAAAGATGCAGGTTAATATTGATAGCACTTGAATCTCTTCAGCATATATACAGCTACAGCAAATATATCTGGACTATATTCACCCTATACATTTAACACAAACCCTATAACTGCAGTTTTCTCTTCACTTTTGGACACTTTTATAGCATTAATAATAATAATGCTGTTTTTAAAAAACTATAACATCTTTTTAGTACACATAGAGAATGCTTATAAATGTGTTGCAAAAACATGCTGCCTTCTGTTTACTCATATTTTTATGTTCTACTGGAGCCCTTCTGAAGAGGTTATCCTTGCATTTGCTTGGAGACTTTTTTTTTTTTTTTTTTTTTTTTTTACTGATCATCCTTAAGTATCTGACACCAATACTGCACAATGAACTAATAGTCTTCTTGGGTAGACTCTGGAGTTCATGATGTTATCTTATGTGCTAACATTATTGCATTATGCATTAAGTTCATGTTGTACATGACAGTGGTATGGCTGAGTACAACCGCATCTTTTGTCAGGTTGCTGACAGTGTTTTACATAATGTTGTCCATCCCTGCCTGTGTCTAATGTACTGTTCTTAATCTTTTCTCCGTGGGAGGAGTGGCCCTACACTGGATATGAATGTTCTTGTTGGGATGTGTACTCTGCTACTTTGCTTCTTACCTCTGTCTGCATACGGATCCAATTCATCATGTTTTATTAAAACGTAGCCATCTTCTGTAATATCATACCTGTTATCCACATAGTTGTAGATGCTTTATCCTAATCTCTTGACATAAATCTTATTTGCAATGGTCTATACCTTATGAAATCATGGACAGGATCTTGCAATACGCTACAGCAGGTGTAGCCTGCATTGATGCTCATGTTTTGATTCCAAGCATATGTTACGTGGAGTCCGCACTGTTCCAGGCAATGGATAATTTGACATTTTTCCTGTCATGTACATGTTTGTGATCCATGATGGTACTCTGCTATTTTGCGGTGTTGGCCACCATTCCTAGATATATTCCTTACCTCTGTGGTAATTATCACCAAACTTCTGCATTCCAAATTATTTTACTATTTGATGGTATCACTTGCTGTGACATCCCAAACACATTGTGATAATAGGTCCTTAACAGCATGTGATCTTCGGTGTTTTGCTTCTTCAAGATGCAGAATTTCTAGTGCTAATGTCTTCCTGGGTCCCTTGAATGGGTTTTGCTCGGTTTCGGATGGAATCGTATATCTAGCTATCCATGTCATTTTCACTTTTTACCATTTATTCTGATTATAACACAGTTTTCCAGTACATGGAATACCATCCAGTTTTCAACACACATAAATGTATTTTTTGTAGACTTACATTTGCAGTTTTGTGCATTGACCATATTCTATTTACAATATATGTGTTGAATGGTCTTCACATGTAAGTGATTTTTGTGGTCATCCATTCAGGTACACTGAGGACCTGTTAACAGATATTGGAGTGCTGTAGGTGTGTAATACTGTTATATCACAAGTGTAAGTCAAAACAGGGGGTTTCTCTTATCTCTATACAAACTACATTTTCATGGGAGTGGATGGGAAATAGAAAATTCACTCTGGGGATCACTCCAGTGGCTCTACTTGACCGAGGCACTGGGAACTAAGGTCAGGTGGCAGGATGCCAGGGTTATCCTATGGGCTAGGCTTGTAAAGGCTCCATGGCCATTAGACCAGTACACACCTATGAACCTATGAACATTGTTTAGGTTACTTTGTTACCATGCTCAAACTTTCCTGATTGATTTTGCAGAACACTTATATGTAAAGTACCTACGTTGAATTGTTTCTGTCCCATCATCATGAGCATAGCTGTTCTTCAAGATCCTATGCTGTTTTAACTGCAATTAGTGTTCTGTTCTTTTGTTCTGTTGACTTGAAGTAATGTATTTGACAGATCACTTCATCACATATTTCACAAGTACCTAACCTTGTTCCTGTGTATGCTGTATTTATTTATGTTTGGGCTGTGCTACACAAACACAGAAAAATCTTCTAATGCTGTTGTAGTTCTTCCCCTTTCATCCCTTCACATATTTTACTGTTGCAGATGGCTTACAGTGCTTTTAATTCTGAGACAATATATACGACTTTATATTGAGCACGTATGCTTTTTCTGTGGTACTGGCTTGTTATACCGTATTTAGTAGCCCTGTTTTTATGTATGCGTAGCATCACTTTAACATCTTTATTCTTTACTGTACCACAACACTCTCTTTATGAATCTGATCTCACTTTTTTCTAATTTATAAACCTATGTTTTTTCCCACCTTATTTTAATTCATGATATGACCTGTTTTTCAATAGTCATTGATTAATTGGTCTTTTACCTTGCTCTGATTAGGTATCAGATAGAGATGTAACTCTCAAGGATAAAATAATTTCCCCTCTTTATAGCTTTTTCTTCAGTGTCATCCTGAACCTAAAATGGATTGTTTTTAGCAGGCATTACCCATTAACTGGTAGAATAGTTTTAACATATGATATTGATGGTATTTCTCTTCTGAAATATTCTGCCGTCAGCAGAGCTTGTCGTAAAATGACCGTAAAGGTGATTCTTGGAAATCTGATATAAAATAAATTTATATAATAGTAAGGGTGCCACTTCTGCATAAACTGAGAGGACAGTTACTGCTGTGGCTAATATTTATTTTGTAAAAGACAGAAAATTAATTTCCAGGATCATATTTACTTTAGAAATACATATTAATATATATAATATAAACAAATACTATAGGTCATTTTTTGCCTGGTGCTATCTCTAATGGATATGTTTTCTAGGTCCCAAAATTAAGTTTTCTCAAACTGCATAGCTTGTTCTTGTTCAGCCTTTCTGGAACTCTCATTTTAATAATGTTGCATGCTTATGACTTACGAGAAACTCTGCATAAACAGCTTTCACATAGCATGATCATTACATTTTGTTTTGTGCATTTACATCTCATACAAGTAAAGACTTCAGCAATGGCTCACTTTTTAGAAGGCTGAGCATTTTATTTGCTATAAGACCATATTCTTGAATGTACTATTTAGTGACAGTTGGGTGCAGATGGTTAGAGGTTGCAATATATCCTTGATTTGCCTCATATTTTTGCTCTGTTTCTCATACCATGTTTGCTTTTCTGGTAAATAAGTGAGGATTATAATCAGTCAATAATGCCAGGCATTAGAGTGTTATACTTCTTAATTTTCGGAAAGTGCATATTAATCCAAAACCTTTTGTTCTATTAACTTTTAAATGAATATGAGTAATATTTAAAATGCTCCTGATTTGGGGCCTTTGTCACTCACTGTTTTTGGATTTTTTTTCAGAATTCTTAAAGAACGCAGTTGAGAGGTATGCCAGATGAAAATCTATTTATCAGTCTGAAATTTTATTATTAAAAATGACATTCTAAAAATAAATTAGATTTTGTGGTTCCAGACAAGGATGGAAAGTCATGAGTCTCACTTGTACTTTATTCTTTCAGAATTTAACAAAATGTCTGCCCAAATATGAATGTCTGGACACAATAAAACTGTCAATTTCAGGAAGAAAATCAAAAAATCCATTTTCATACAGAAAGAATTTTCACTTTTACTTGTATTTCTCTTATATTTTCACTGCATGTTTTAATTAAAAAGTGCTAGTGACTCAACAGGTAGCACATTTGCCTTTGGTGGTGGGAGATCAGAAGGCTGTGGGTTCTGTTCTTAGTCTAGGGGATTGGATTTTAATTTTCAAATTGCTGAGACTGTAGAGCAGCATTAGGGTATGGTACACTCATGAGTGTGCTGTAATTTTGATGAGATATTAAACCAACGTCCCATCTTCCACCTGCTTGAGTTGGTCCTAGCTCAGGTTCATGTAAAAGATTCCACAGCTCCTACTGAAAAGAGTAGGCAAAGTTCTGTGATGGCCTGGTTAAATTTCCTGTATTAGTATAAATACCACTTATGTTTTCCCCCGAAAAAGGGGCCACTAGCCTAATGGGAGTAATCCTGTCAGCAAAGGATAAATAAAAATAACAATGAAGTGTAAGTTTTGATTTTTTTTTTTAATCTTGATTTGCCAAAACACTTTTTTTCTCAATGCAAATGATCAAATCCTTTGCAGGATGCATACAGAATATTTCACAAATAACAGAAACCTACACCAGAGCAGATACAAATGGATTAATTTCAATACCGCCTGTAAAATTAGAACCTCAGAAGTGCAATACATCATTCAAACCCTGACCACCATATACACATACTCACTTTAGCTTATATTAAATGTGTATATATCTATCTATCTATATATATATATATATATATATATATATATATATATATATGTGTGTGTGTGTGTTTCTATATAGATTGATAGATACAGACAATATACATTTTATACACACACACACACACACACACACACATACACACACACATACACGCACACACAAATGTTGACTTTCTTAAGGTCAAGACCATAAGATCGAAGTTTTGAAACTTGGAAATTTAAATAAAAAAAAAATAAAAACTAAACTAACTTTTTTTTTTTTTTTACATTTTTACAGGGAAGCAACCCCCCCTACACCCCCTGCTAATTAAATATACCAACCCTGAGATGACACTACAGAAAACTGTAAATATACCATTCCATGCTGCATGGTGATTTTTAGTTAAACGGTTTGAAGTTACAAAACTTCGATCTTATGGTCTTGACCATAAGAAAATCATTTTGAAACTTTGAAATTTAGAATTAGACCCATAGATATATATATATATATATATATATATATATATATATATATATATATATATATACGTATACACACGTATATATATATATATATATATATATATATATATATATATATATATACGTATACACACGTATATATATATATATATATATATATATATATGTGTTGTGTGCATGTGCAAGTGTGTGTGTGTCCATTATACTAAAGTTTTGAAGAGATATTTAAATGGCACTATATTCTTAGTATCTTTAGTATCATTACTGATTTAACATTTTATTAATGATTAAATATGTTAGAAAGAAATGAAATTTGGCATCTCACCGGGTTTCTTGCTTTTTAAGCTTGTAATTGAATTATGTCATCAAAAAAGAATGCTTAAAAGCATGATTAATTGACTTCATTAAAGTTGTAGTGTCATACGTACTAATTCATTTTATGCTGCAGGCAGTAGAACCGTGTTCTTCAGATGCACATTAGCTTGAAACTTAAATTAAGTAAAACAGATGGTAATAAAATGTTGCATTGTTTCTTAGAAACATAAATGACTCTGCTCAAATATTAATATCTTTATATAAGGAATTGCACTGTTATTTTCATATGATAATGTTTAATACTATTAGATAACTTTGAAATACCTGAGTGTTAAAGGTGGTGCTGTAAATTCAGTAACCTTATCCTCATCTCTTTCCTCTGACTCTTCTGCACTCTTTGATTCTTCACTTTCATCTTCTACCTCTGTACATTGAACCATATGTTTATCAGACTCTTCTTCTTCTTCAGTTTCTTGGTTCTGTTTTGTCTCTTCTTTTTCTGAATATAATGGACTGATTTCTAGGTTTCCTGTATGCTCCTCAGCATCTCTGTTTTCACTGTATTTAACATTCTGCACCTCCTCAGTGGTGTCTCCATCTGACAACTCCAAACTGCTTCCTTCTTCTTTCTCATATTTGGTTTTTGAACTGATTCCTCTGCCTTCCTCATGTTCCTCATCTAGAATTTGAATGTGACTCATTACCTTTTGAGATTGTCCTCCCACCTGCTTTATTTTACGTTCACTATTTACAGGCTCATCTTCCTCATGTTCAGAAGACTGTCCTGTTTCATCTGTATTTATCAAGCATGTGTTTTCTCCTTGCATTGATGACTTGTTTTTACTTTCTATAGTTTCTTCAAGTTCTTTGAATTGTTTTTGCTCTGATGTCAGATCTGCTTTGACAGGTAGCTGCTCATCCTCATAAAGAGATTCCCTGTCATCTTCATTGCCTGCTTTGGCTCCATTGCATGTCTCTTTAACTGATCCAGTGTATTTCTCATTATCAGTCAGTGCATTAAGTCCTGCTGAGGCTTCTTCTCCTTCTATTTCTGCAGATTTGGCACATCTGTTTAGATCTCTCCAGCTAAATTTACATTTCTCTTCCTCGCTGTATGAGGTGCAGTCCTCCCCTTGAACTTGTTTCCTTCGTGAAGTGTGTCTGTCTGTTTTGTTTTCTAAATAAACATCTGTATTTTTCAGTGTTTCATTCATATCAGCTTGGCATTCTAAAGTAGTATTTCCTGCTCTTTTCCTTGTAGTGATAAACTTGCTAACCTCAGACACAGACGTCTGTCCTTCAGATAAACTAGAAGATGATTCTGTGGTTGTATATTCATTATGATGTATCAGTTTTGTATTCCAATTAGAATTTATAATTTGTTTTCTTCTATTGCCTTTCCTGTTTTCAGCTGATATAATATGAATTCTCTTCCCCTTTTGTTGCTCTGCTTGTTTCAAACCTTGTTTCAATCTATTTCTATCAGTGTACTTGTTCCTGCATATTGCAGTTTCGTTAAAGTCTTTTGCATATAGCTGTCTGACTACCATCTCTTCTGACTCAGGTGATATACCTGCATCTTTCATTTCTCTTTGATTCTTAGGCATAGTAAAATATTCATTGTATCTTTCCTCAGAAAAAGTATCTGAAACATTTGTGGAAGAGTCTATGCAATGGCTTTGTTTCACATTTTTCGTAGCCCTAGTGGTAAAGATTTAATCAAAATAGTGTATTAATAAATGAGAAATATGTATGTTATATCAAATCAAGTGAAATATATATTATTTTTTGTTGTAAATGAGAAAGAGTGTTCATCACAAGTGACTCTGATACAATGTGGGGCTGCAATGCACAGCATAGAAATTTAACTCACACTTGAAGTATATGATATCTTTTCTATAACAGATCAATAACAATATATAGTGTAACAAGTTCAGTTACATCATATAATAGTAATATGAAGTAAACTGCAAGAATAACAAATCTACAATGTTACAAACTTGCCATGATGTTGGGGGTTACAGTACAGCATTGCACACACTGGGTACGAGAA